>NC_054544.1:34840164-34969030 GCF_017654505.1 Polyodon spathula
GAAGACCTTGTTGTGATGTCTGTTGACAGGTTGGATTCAATTAATCTTTTTGATATTTACAACTAGTCAAAATATACATAAGTTTGGTTAAAATAACCAGTGAGGTCTAGAACAACAGAAATATCATATAATAGCCATCAACTAATGGGTATCTAGGAACAACAGAAATATCATAGCCTAATAGCCATCAACAGTGTTTGTATGGTTGCTTTAATTGTGCACCGCTGGCGGCTGCCTCTTCCCCGGGTTTATCTCGCTCACCTCTAGTTACGTTCGCTGAGTACAGGCCGCAGTTCACCGGGCTATTATTATTATTATTATTATTATTTGCCAGCTGGCAATGCCCCTTAAGCACTAGCTGAGTCGCTTATTTGACCAGTTCTTTGCTATATTAACATTGATAAAAATTTATTCGCTTTTACTTAGTCCTGCCCTCGTTATTATTTTATTATTATTATTATTATTATTATTTTGAGAGCTTATTGTTATTACTTGTATATTTTATTCCTTGTACTAACATTTTCTTTTCTTTCTTTACAGAGAGAAACACGAGGTGTGTGTGTGTGTTAGCCTTGGGCCTGAAGGAACCTACAGCAGCAGTCTTTATTAGACCATAGCCTGCTAAAACACTCAGCAGCGGTCTTTATTAGACCATAGCCTGCTGCAGACACCAGCTGCACACAGAGTTTTTAGCCTGTGCGTTAGCTTAGATCTCCCAATCTAAATTTTAATCGGATTTTCTGTTCCCCAAGTGTGTCTCACCACACCCTTGCATCAACACGTGACCGTGCACATCCGTGACCGTCACCCCGTGTCCATGCACACCCGTGCCCTTGCACCCCGTGCATACAGTGCACATCGGTGCCCATGCATCCCGTGCATACCAGTGCACTTCCGTGCACCCCCTGCACACCTGTGCTCCGTGCAGTCCTTTCCAGGCCTGGTTCAACTCATTTGTGCTTCACCTGCAACGAGACAGACATCACAAGCTGGTGATATCCCAGTCCTGCTGGAGAACCCTGCGCTGGTGGAGGATCCCCTCCAACCTTCGTCAGGGGACAACCATGGGTCCCATCTTTCGGAGGGAAGTAATTGCCACAGACGCCTCCAACCATGGCTGGGGCGCAGTCTGGAATGGCATGGGGACTCGGGGAGTGTGAACGGGGCCTTGGCCCTCAGCCCACATCAATGTCCTGAAACTCAGGGCAGTAGATCTTGCCCTTCAGCATTTTCTTCTGGTGGTCCGGAACAAACACGTGCTGGTGCGGTCAGACAACACCACAGTCGTGGCATATGTCAACCGCCAGGGCGGCCTGAGATCTCCGAGCCTTCACTGCATGGCGGTTTGGCTGTTACTGTGGTCGCAGCCCCGGCTGGCTTCTCTTCAAGCAGTCCACTTACCAGGCCGACTCAACCACGCAGTGGATCTCCTGTCCAGAGGAGGTCCCCTGGCCTTGAATGGTGTCTCCACCCCAGGGTGGTGGAACACATCTGGGAGTGGTTCGGCAGCGCAGACTTAGATCTCTTCGTTTCGCGGGGGTCTAGGTACTAACCTTCTGGTTCTCAAGGAGAGACCTCGACAGTCCCTTAGGAGTTGACGTCCTGGCCCACGGCTTGTCTCCTATATACCATCCCACTGATACCACTGCTCCCTGCCTTCCAAGAGAAGGTCAGAGTAGATAAAGCTACAGTGCTTCTGGTAGGTCCTCAGTGGCCCTGAAGGACCTAGTTTTCGACCCTGGTGCAACTCCTGCACGGCCAGCTGGTGCAACTCCAGCACGGCCGGCAGGCGGATCTCCTCTCTCAGGCCCAGGGGGGTCTGTGGCACCCGAACCCCCAGCTGATTCAGCTATGGGTCTGACTCCTGAACGGGAACGCCTGTCAGCTCTAGGGCTGTCATTGGCAGTTATTGCCACTATTCAGAGCGAGATAACTCTCTCTACCAGGTCACAATATGCGTATAAGTGGCAATTATATCAGGATTGGTGTCTGGCCCAAGGCCAGGACCTAGTTCCCTGCCCCATGGCATTTATCTTACAGTTTCTCCAGAAACTATTAGTCATATCTGCTTCTCACACACGCATAGATGGGTTCTCGCCTGGAAACCATTTCCTGACGTCCCAGTTTCTTAAGGGTGCGAGGAGGCTGCGCCCTCCCAGGACATCTAGCCTCCTCTCATGGTGCTGGAAGCCCTTACAAAAGCCCCGTTTGAGCCACTCCACACTGTGGATCTGAAGCTCATGTCCTTAACGACTAGGTTTTTGCTGGCTGTTGCTTCAGCAAAATATGTGAGCATGCTGCATGCACTTTCAGTGCACCCTCCTTGCACTCGCTTAGCTGGAGATGGGTCTAGAGTCTCCATGTTTCCAAACTCGGCATAAGTAATATCCCCATTCCACGTGAGCCAATCTGTGGAGTTGATGGCATTCCATCCTCCTCCCTTTTCTGAAGGAGCAACGGTTGTTTGTGTGCTATGGTGAATCTGAATCTTATGAATCTGCTGACCTTTCCCCTCCAGGGCAATTGAAGGCACATTCTACCAGGAGTATGGCAATGTCCTGGGCCCTCTTTCGAGGTGCCTCAGTGTCTGAAATATGTGCTGCAGCTAGCTGGGCTACGCCACACACTTTCATGAGGTTCTACAGACTGAATGTGCCGGATTCCTGTGCTCTGCACTTTTTGGAGCTTCGGTCTTGGATTGTATTACACCAGTGGAAGAGACCTCTTAATGTTAGTCTGGATTAGACTGCTGTACTCTTTGAGTACGTTCTCCAGCGTTACCCATGTGGTAAGAGTATCCCGGTACGATATAGTACTGTTAAAGACCCTCTGTTCATAGAACAGTGTCAGGACATATGACTTTCGAACAAGATGCTGAAGCACTGTTCCATGTATTTTTACATGCAGACCGATCCTGTCCTACTGCCGCATGGTCTCCCTCGAGACTGCTTTGGTACACAGTACCCATTAGTTGATGGCTATTTTCGAATTGAAAGAGAACATAAGGTTGCGGATGCAACCCCGGTTCTCTGAAAGAGAAAATAGCCATCAAGCAGCGAGGTCGCTTCAATAGCCCTTGCGGCCTGAAGCAAAAGAGGCTGAGCTTCCTACACTCTGCATAGTCATTCAGCACCCGAGGGGCGGGGCGCTGATGTCAGAGCTACAGAGGCCTAAAGGCAGCTTTTATATTAAGCTCAGCTTAATCCTATCACCTGATGGCGATACCAATTAGTTGATGGCTATTTTCTCTTTCAGAGAACCGGGGTTGCATCCGCAACCTTACGTTATTGTTTGGGTTTCAATCAAACATTCAGTTCATTATTTAACTCCACCCTTAACAGCTATGGGGTTTATTTTAATGATCTAAACAATCACTGTTTAACTCTATTAATCCAACTGTATATTAATCCTATGGTGATTTATTAACCCACTAATATTACTACATGCAATACTAAATCATTGAAATGAGGTAACGACATATGTACTTTTAGAGCACTCTTACAATTGTTTGTAAATTACATTTTCCTTTTGGGTTAAAATCATGTAAGAGTCAAAATACAGGCTGATTTCAAAATGCATTATCAGCAATGCCATATCCCCTTTGAACACACTGTTGCTTTAATAAATATAATACAATGTGAATAGTTGTATAAGACATTTAATTGGCTTTTTGCAAGTTGGATTGAGTGTCACTGTATACCAGTGAAGTAACACAGGAGCTGTTTTTTTATTATTTTATTTATTTATTTATTTTTTAATCTCTTAGTTTGTTAACCTACTTCTAGTTCTACTTCTTCTAACTTTTCGAAGCTGCCTAGGATAGGTATACTTTTGCTGCAGCCAAATTGATTGCATACGTTGAGTATTTAATGGATGTTTGCAATTCGGGAAAGTACTTCAGAATTTAGAGCAACCACCATTTTTTTCCTTTTCAGTTATGACCTCATCTTTGCTGGTGGCCCTGAAGAGCTGTTGAAGAAGTTCCAGCAAGCAAATCACAAAGTGGTATTTGCTGCTGAGGGGCTGGTTTGGCCAGATAAGAGGCTGGCTGACAAGTATCCATCCATCCGGAGTGGGAAAAGATTTCTAAACTCTGGAGGTGAGATAAGAGTTTGCTGGGATTCTTCTAGATATCTTATTGTGGGACACAGTCTAATCTTATCTGACACTGTAGATGCAACTGTCAGGGATTTCAGATGGATGATATTTCATATGTACATTCAGTAATTCACATAGTTAGAAATATTTAAAATTTGTTAGATAGGCTACCCAGAGTCTAACAGTAGGTACTTTTTGAAAATAGCCGTTAATGCACCTAAGGTCTTTTGAGTAAAACTACAGTATTTGCAGTACACTGTTTTTTCAATGTATATATCGTTATTTTTTTTGTAACTGGAAGGAACACGGTGGTCATTCAGTGGTATTTCCTGCAGGGCAGACTGAATACTAGTTCATTCATTTCTCAGGATGAGGTGAAAGGCTTATTCATTTCAGTCTATCAATGCAATCTAGCCACACTCTCTTTTTCTCCCATCTTAAACTGTAAGGGGTGAATTTCCCCAGAACCACTGCTTTCAGCAATTTGTGGTCATTCATGTTTAAATACACATGCCTATTATCTTGCTGCTATTATGAATACTATAAGTACTACTTTCACAATCCTCACGTCCTCTAATGTTTCAGTGATATGGTACTTAGAATAATTTGTGTAAAACTACTGAAAAGGCTAACCCTGGTATGTCCAACCACTTCAAGGTACATGCATCTTCTCCCGCGTATGCTGTACCTCTGGTGGGGCCCTAACGTGTTTAACCATGGCTTTTTTTTAGAAACTGGAGCATTTGCTTTGTAATTTTGCTACATTTTTGGGATCGCTTCACATTTCCCCTTGAGGTTAGATTTTCTATAATTTTCAATAACTGGTGTTCATATACTGTGATCTGTGTAAAAAAAAAAAATAAATAAATAAATAAATAAATCACACAAATGAAAGACTGTTTGATATTAGTAATTGCAGAATGTAAGAATACTGTGCTGCCTTTGAAAAAATAACAGATTGTACTTCCAGGTTAGATTAAAAAAAAAAAAAAAAAAAAAAACATATCGCAGGATAAAGCAAACAAGTAACAATTCTGTAAATCTGATTAACTGTAAGTCACTGAAATTTTCTTTCTCCAATACCAACCCCCTCTCCCACTCCCTCTACTCTGGATTCCTCCTTCGTGATGAATAATTTCAACAACTCAGCCCTTGTTTATCTCAGGCAGCTGCAAGAGGTCTCACTTCGTAATAGGCTGTAATAGCTGGGGGAGACAAGTTAAAAAAATGCATCAGTGTTTATCAAAGAATGAATCTGTGTCTCATGCATCTGTTTACTATGCTCATTCCTTATTTAACACATCGTTTTTCATTGCTGATACTGTTCTTGGAAGATAACCTCTTTCCTAACACATTCATAATAGAATTATCAATTACATTTTGTAATTTCTGGAGATGCTACAAAGACTACAGCTGATTTAAAATTGTTCGTTCCACAGGAATTATTGGCTATGCTGCACATATTAACAAGATAGTGGAACAGTGGGAACTTCATGACAACGATGATGATCAACTTTTTTACACCAAAGTTTACCTGGATCCATTACAGAGGGTAAGGGGAAATGTAGCTGAAACTTTTCACCAAAAAGCTGATAACTGTTTGATTGTCTTATTGTTCACCTCACCACAGCTTTGATCACCTGACTATTAACTTCTTACTTAAGTGAGTGTATTATTGTGGATTAGACCCAATGAATCTGCTCACTACAACAGTTTATAGTCAAACAAGATTTTTATTAACATCATTGCAACAGAAATACATAGCAGAGCAGGAGAGAGAGAGAGAGAGCACTGCTTTATTTATACTGTCCTTTCCACGAGAAACTAATCTTACACCAAGTTATTCATAAAATGGTTATAAATAATGTGTCTGTAGCTGCTGCTGTTTAACATGGCCAAGAAGAACAATGTAAATAACAAATATCGCCCAACTTGCATGTAAAATGCATTTTGTATATTTTGAGTCTTTTTCTAGTTTGTTTTTTTTTAAATAGGACAACTATCCAACTAGGTTGGTCATCTTTAAAGTGACACAAATTAAATAAGAGCACTGGTTGTCAGTTGTAAGATGGGCATCACATTAAATGGCTGTCACTTTATTATTATAACAAAAGATGTTTAAAAGGACTGAAAAATGTTTCTCTCGTAAAACCGCTCTGGAATTGTGTGTGAACTACACTGAATAAATTGTGGGTTTTTCAAAATATTTCTCTCTGGAACTGAATCAATTTGAATAATTTTCGTCCAATAAATTTTAGGAACGCCTGAACATAACTTTGGATCACAAGTCGCAGATTTTTCAGAACCTCAATGGAGCAGTTGGTAACTTCTCAGTCCTTATTTAATTCACATGCATTGCATTCAAAGTATAAATAATATTAAAGATAACAGTGTTTATATTGTTATTGTTTTTCAGATGAGGTCGTACTAAAATTCGGAACACAGAGAGTGAGAGCAAGAAACGTTGTGTATGACTCGTTGCCAGTAGTCATTCATGGAAATGGAAATACCAAAGTGAGTCTTGGTTATATAGCTGTCAAAGTTCATGTAGTAAATTCACATCTGCAATCTTTTATAAAATAGTGTTGCTATAAAAAAAAATAAAGTATGGTGAAAGAGCTTTAATAAAAGGAAAAATAATCCAGATAACGCTCCAAATTCTCTCATACGGACAGCACATTGTATTTTTTGGTTTGGAGACGATTAAATAACCATGACGGAAAAATTATCTACTTTTCCAGATGAGCCGCCTAAAATAGTTATTAAAAAATAAAAAAATAAAGTTTTTATAATGCTCATATATTCCAATGAATAGTTTTGAAAATGTTCATTTTCTTGCAGTAAATTGGAGCAATTTCCAAAAATTAATTACGTATGTAAGTCGAGTAAAACATTAGTTTTCTGAGGGCATTTTGTTTCCGGACGTATGTTTCCATGGACACCGTGAGTCACAATGGACCAATCGGTATCAAGCTTACAAGCGATGTTGATGATTGAAGGCCGAACGACGAAGTGGTTATCAAATCAATCATCGATTTACAGTTTATTTTTTTCACTCCCAAGAAAACAGGACAGTGGAGGTGAGTAATGCCACAACTTATTGCGATTCATAATTTTTGTTGCAAACTTTCAGTAGCTGTAAGCTTATTCGTTGATGCTTCTTTTTGAGTGTCTCTCATTGCCTTCAAAACTAGGGTTACCAGATTTCTATAGTACAAAAAAATTGGAAACTTTTTCACCAGTTTTTTGGTCGTTTTTTTATTGAGAACCAGTTCGCTATTTTGATTATAAAGGAAGTGCTATTTTGTTTTTGTACATGTAATTTTCTGTGACTTCAGCTGAATCCCTTTGTCAGCAGCTTAAATTCCTCTTTACTGGTTTAACTGCATATAGTTATATTTTACAACAATGTATATCGAACACAAAATGTCTTAACCCATTATGTATATCGGTTACTAAAGCTACCAAAGCACTTGCAATACAATAGGTAAAATTAGCTAAGATAATTTGAAAAAATCATATTCATAGTAGCAATTGAAAATAATCACGTTCAAGAGTCAGAATTTGCTGTTCCAAATGCGAAAAATAAAAAAAAATGTAAAATTCCTTCACATTCAGTCTTAGGATGATAAAAGGCATGGTGCAAACATAGATACACAGTATAAAATATGTAGGCATTAATGATTGTTTAACAATGTGTTGTTGCTTTCACTTTGAAACGTTTTACTCCTATGCAATCGGCAGCTGTATACAGCATTACATATTGAAAGTTTTAAATAGACTTATACAATCTAATGCCAATGCATTACTGTTATTTATATTTATTTTAATCTAGCAGCAGTTAACAGAATTTAAAAAAATATTAAACAAAAGAAAAAATACAACTTGCCGTAGAAATTGTATTAATGTTTAGAGAAATTGCAACAGAAACGATTTTCTAAAAACTGTATTATCAGTGCACTTGCGCATTCTCTGACTCGCTAGTGAGATATGGCGCCCTGGGAAATTATGTATACTCAGAATCTTGGAAGACTACAAATAAATATAAGGACTGGTGGTTACATGAATATTTATAGAAACTTAAAATTGGTCTTGTTTTCTTGTATAAAGGCAAAAGAATAAATGGAATACATAAAAAAATTGAAAAAAAAAACAGCTTTGGCTTACCTTTTTTCTGTATTCAAGTTTACTGTCAATTTAATACTACTTATTATCTTATGTATTTAATTTAGAAATTGCTTCACATTTTTCTCTTCTGTCTCATTTGGTATTATGGTATGTATATAATGTGACATTGTGTGTTTTTTTGCCTGAAATATAATTTCTCAGTTTTATTGGTGTCTGGCTCTTATTGGCTTTTTCTGTGTGTAATAAATGATTGCAAAACCAAACAATTTGCTTAAATGTTGCTATGTGGACTTTACTTATTTAGAAATTGACTGTGTGTTAAGATAAGTTTGTGGTTTTAAAATTCTAATATAAATATATTATTTCGTAATTCTTCCATAGACACATAAGTAACTTTTACTTGCTCTTTTAATCTCTTTAAATCTGGACACCTAACATCATACAATCATACAAAAAATAACAAAGTTAGTATCTCCCTTCACCGTTAGGTCCAGGATATGCAGCAAGTAGATCCCTGCAGACCCTAACATTCGTTTTTGGTGGGGGGTGTTTCCTCCTGCACCCACTGTGGACGAGAACCCCCATACCCTCCTCCATCCACTCCTGGGGAGGACTGGCCTACCCCCCACTGCCTTCTACTTACGATTTCTAGCTTCCTACTTTTAAATGAAAATGAAAAGACTGATCCGTCTTTAACACAATTTTCTAGAAACAAGGAGAAACATAATTTGTATTAGGAAAGAAAAGCAGTTTCATTTTTATATATTTTGTATATCATAATTGTGATCCTGTAAAGTTAATGAATAAGGTAATATTTTATTTACTGATGCAAAATCCAAAAGACTCACATATATACAATTAAATTAAAATAATGTGCTTTTTTTTTTTAAACAGAAAGCAATATTTGGTATGGCTTTACAAAGATTGACTTATGGTCATATGGTTCTGTATTTGTAGTCTTTTTACCTTTTCCTTTGTAAGCCAACATAAGTATTCATCAATCCAAAAGCTTCAGCGTAAATAACAAATCATGACTATTTACTGAATATGGCATACGGCATGCATGTAGCAATCTGGGAGTTTTGAAATGTATTTCCTCAAATTTCATCATAGAAACAAGTGAGGCATTTAGGTTACTTCATTTCATAAACATGTAGATTTATATTAACTATTTATTTTCTTTTTTCCCCAAACAGATTTACCTAAACTATCTTGCTAATTACATACCTAATAGTTGGAATTCTGAACAAGGTTGCGGTGTTTGTGATAATGACCTCTTTGATTTTACTGAGGTTAAGGTAAGTCACTGAATTGGCAGTTTTCCGTGTGTTTTATTTCTTCCACAGCACAGGAGTTTAAAAGTACTTGCTTAATATTATGGGTGTTTTATAATGCATAGAAAATTTAACTTCTGCTAAAAGTAAAATCTCTAGTGAATGGTTTGAATGTGTTGTCAGACACAGAAGTCAAGTCATTGCAAAGCAGTTCTCTGAAGAGACAACAACAAAAAAAACAGAACTGTGATGCCAAATGATGATACCACTTTCAGAGTTTTGTAGGGATTTATTAGCACATCAACAATAACATGTATTATACTCGTGCAGGTAATGGGTTTTGGTTTTTAAGTTTTGTTTAAAGGGATGGCACTACAGTGGTTACCCTGAAAATGTGTTTGTGGGTTCAGCCAAAACGGGCTACTGTTATTAGTTTTCATGAATGATGATGGGGAAAATGAGAACCACAGGGGTCACATGTTTTATGGACATCACAGTCCAAAGTACAAGCCTGGAAACTTCTGTCTTGATCTGTCTTGAAATGTCTGAAGTAAGGCAGACATTCCAAGACTATAATCCTCCTGCATCACAGCCAAAAAAAGGCAAATACTGTTTAATGAGTTATGAAAGCTGTAGTTTCATTTTAGTTTCAACAGAGATTATTGTGATATGTACAATTATAAAAGCTGTTAGATTTGCTTTATCAATTGTGAGGGCATTTAAGATGAGGCAAAACTGTGTTTTAATAAATAGGGATTTTTGGTAAAAATGTAACTGTTTATTCTCTTGTTATCTGTTGTTTTCTGAGATGCACTTGTATTACAAACTGAAAAAGCCATACTAGAACCTCATTAAATGACCATTGCTTTTTAAATTAGATGTACACTGAACATAAATATAAATGCAGCATGTAAAGTGTTGGTCCAATGTTTCATGAGCTGAAATAAGATCCCAGAAATTTTCCATATGCACAAAAAGCTTTTTTATCTCAAATTCTGTGCACAAATTTGTTTACATCCCTGTTAGTGAGAATTTCTCCTTTGCCAAGATAATCCGTACATAGATTAGAGCCTTATGAATTTATTTGAATTGACTGATTTCCTTATATGAACTGTAAGTCAGTAAAATCTTTGAAATTGTTGCATGTTGAGTTTATGTTTTTGTTCAGTGTAATATACATGATCGTGGTAAGTGTGGTTAAGGACTACATGGAAGTGAAGTGAGAACGAGAAAGGGGGTTGTCTAATTTCAGACAACCTTAAAGATGCATCTCTGTTAGTAGTGAAGGTGTCTTTTGTTCTCTTCACAAGGTAACCAAAACACCATTTCACTGTGACATCCTGGTCCTTATCTTTTAGTTCCTGCATTTCCTTCTAGATCACTTCACAAATATGCTGTATTCTATGAAAATAATACAAGAACTCCAGGCTGCCAGAAATGTGAACGAATTGCCAAATATTAAAAGTAGGAAAAGATCTCCACAAGGTTTCCAAGTGCTTTATTTTTTTAAAATGTGCTGTCATGTAGCAGGCAGATTTAATAGATTTCGCTCTCCAGTACCAACATCGTGAAGGCCCAGTGAATGATTCATGTTTGGCTAATAGAGGCAAATTCCAAAAAAGTATTTATGACACAGGCTGTTTCTTTTATGGAGACACAATGTAAACATAGGTCATCACCATCTGTTGCTATGTACATTTTTTTGGCTTCGACATCTGGACAGAAAAAAGAAGGAAATCTCATCGGGGAGAATTTCTCAAATGCGGATCCTCCCTTGCATGTCCTGAATGTACAGAAGTAACCAAACATCCAGGGCAGGCATGCATTCTAGTAATTTGACAGTATTTATTATCATTTTTTTTTTTAATCCTGATGTACTATTGTCACAAAGACAATGGTACATCAGGACTTCAGTTGGAGTCGCGGTACAACTGCACGTGAATTAATAAAATGCAATTCCCCATGCTCACATATTATTACTTTTTACTTGCACGTGAAGTGCTGTTCAATCCTCGTGCCTAAATACAAATACACATTTTAAACACTTGTGTTACACAGACCCGTTTATATCCCGTGTACCGATGACTATACACCAACATTAAAACAACACATAACACATAATATACACAGGGGCGGGCACTTTGACACATGTACCCCCCCCTTGTGCAAAGCACACATGGCCTCAATGGCCAACTCCCCCCTTAAAATCCCAAAAGTCTTGCTCAAAGTCCTGGGCCAAGAATAGGGACTTTAAGGGGTTGATGGGCGGCAATGTTTCCAGTAGCCAGGCTGCTACTGGACTTGCTGACAGTGGGGCGAATCTCTCCTCCCACTGTACCACTGGCAGCAAAAATGCTGCCAATGGTGCAGCTGTCAGCAGACATGCTGACAGCTCCCAGACTGACTCCTTCAGCCAGGGCAAGTCCAGCAGCGGAAAAGCTGCTGGGGTTGGTGGTCTCCAGACCTCCCCCAAGATCTCCGGCAGCGAAACTGCTGCGAGGGAAGGTGGTCTCCTGACATCTCCCCCCTTTATAGCCGTCATCTCCCTCTGGGGGGACTCCAGCCCTCAGAAGTCCTGCAGCGAAATTGCTGTGGGGAAGGATGGTCTCCTGACCTCTCCCCCCTTTTTCATAGCGGCCAAGCATAGCTGACTGCAACCCCTAGCGAAGCAGTTCCAGCGACCCCAGGCGATGCGGAGCGACAGGCAGCCAGGCGATGCGGAGCAACAGGCAGCCCCAGGCGATGCGGAGCGAGAGGCAGCCCCTGGCGATGCGGAGCGACCGGCAACCCCTGGCGATGCGGAACAGCAGGCATCTTTGGGCGAAGCAAGGCAGGCAGTCAGGACAAGCTGGGGTGCAGGCGTTGGCCCTCTTCTTGGCCACTACGGCTGGGCAGTTCTCTCCTATGCTGAGGACCGCCAGCATTCCTGGTCCTTCTGGTGCAATGGGAGGCAGCTCCTGCTCCTCTCCCCCGATGGTGATGGAGGCAGAGGCAGTTCTAGCTCCTCTCCTCGTGATGGTGGGGGAAGTGATACCAGCAGTCATTCATCCTCTGCTGGTGGGGGAAGTGATACCAGCAGGCATTCATCCTCTGCTGGTGGAAAGGGACCCAGCAGGCATTCACCCTCTGCTGGTGGGGGAAGTGATACCAACAGGCATTCATCCTCTGATGGTGGGGGAAGTGATACCAGCAGGCATTCACCCTCTGCTGGTGGACGTGGCGGAGGCAGAGGCAGCACCTGCTGCTCTGCTCTTGCCGGTGGAGGTGGCGGAGGCATGTAGTCTCTTGCCAGAGAAGATGGTAGAGTCCAAGGCAGCTCCTGCTGCTCTGCTCCTGCTGATGGAGGTGGCGGAGGCGTGTAGTCTCCTGGCGGCGGAGGTGGGAGCAGTGTGTAGTCTACCCTTGTTACAGGAGACTTGTGCAGCTCTCCCTCACTTGCAGGGGACTGGTGCGGCTCTCCCTCCTGCGCTGGAGGCAGCGGTGGTACCTCTCCCTCTGGCGCTGGACACTGCAGCAACGGCTCCTCTCCCTCTGGTGCTGGAGATAGCTCCTCTCCAACTGGCTGTGGAGGCAAAACCAGCAGACATTCTTTCTCTGCTGGTGGAGACTTGGGTGGTGGACGCTGTGCCTTCCTCTTGCCCTTTCCCCTTCTCTGCCTCCTCCTCACCAGTTCCTCCTCTCCCTCTTGGTAGAGGCAGTGCACCACCTGGTGCCCGAACTCCCCACAGACAAGGCACCAGCCTTGGTCCGCTAGACCACTGAGGAGGTCCTCCAGATCCTGGCAGCCATCTCTCCAGCTCCAGCCTTCCATTTTCTTTTTTATTTTTTTGTGGTTTTTGTTTTTTTTGTTTTTAAACCAGAAACTGCAGTTGGAGGAGGCAGAGGCAGCTGTTGGTGGTGGACTGGTCTCGTGGCCTTCAGGCGAAGCCATTCCTCCGCATCCGCCACCTTTCCCTGATCGAGGGTCTTCGTAGGGGCAAACTTCCCGGGGGTGCCCATACTCCATGCAGGAGGCACACCATGGAGCCCCTCCTTCCTTCAACTCCTCCTGGCAATTACGCCATGGCTGGCTGTCTTCATCCCATCCCATCCCATTTTTTTTTTTTTTAATGAATTTTCCACCCGCAGTATCCCTGGTCTGACGCTTGGAGGCGCTGCTGTCCCGGTTCTGACACTACGTGTCACAAAGACGGCTGGAGTGGGTGGCGTCAGACCAGAGCCAGGAAATAAACAACAAGAGAGGTGGATTTTGGTGGAACTGAGTGAATGGTCTCGCTCAGCATTTATTGAACGAATAGACAGACAGAAAATAAACAGTTGTAACAAACAAAAACAGGACACGGCACAAACAAAACGGACTAAACAAAACACAGTGAGCAGATATTTTACTACTACTACTACTACTACTATTATTATTATTATTAGTATTACCTCCGTCTCCAATCCCGTTCTCCACTAACCGAACACACAACCCAGAGTATGTGAAAACATGCTGCTTTTATGCAGCAGTACCGAGACACAACTGCTAATCAATCATTCAATTGGAGTCGCGGTACAACTGCACATGAATTAATAAAGTGCAATTCCCTGTGCTCACATATTATTACTTTTTATTTGCATGTGAAGTGCTGTGAAATCCTTGTGCCTCAATACAAATATACATTTTAAACACTTGTGTTACACAGACCCGTTTATATCCTGTGTACCGATGACTAATCACCAACATTAAAACACAACTTATAACACAAAATACACACAGGGGCGGGCACTTTGCCACAACTATATATAGATATTTTGATTGGCGGGAAGATACACTGGACCAGCAAAAACAATATGGCTTCTTTGTCCTTCTTTCTTTCAATACTGTATTTAGTTTCTGCATCGTTCATATGTTGCTTGAACTTGTTTAATTTCATTTTTCAGGAATATCCAAATGTGACAATTGGTGTGTTCATTGAACAGCCAACTCCCTTTGTGCCTGAATTTTTTGAAAAATTACTGACCCTGGATTACCCAAAGGATAAAC
This sequence comes from Polyodon spathula, assembly GCF_017654505.1. Taxonomy (NCBI): domain Eukaryota; kingdom Metazoa; phylum Chordata; class Actinopteri; order Acipenseriformes; family Polyodontidae; genus Polyodon; species Polyodon spathula. The sequence goes on from NC_054544.1 coordinate 34,854,691, forward strand.
TTAATGTCTTTATCCATAACAGGGTGAGTACTCACTGCAGAATTATGAAACCCTTTACTGGAATTGGTAAGAATGAAGCCAGCCACTTAATTGTAACTGCCCTCCCTTGTGTAGGAAGTTTACCATGAAAAGCACCTGCAGAAGTTTTGGGTGCAAAATAAGAATGTGTTTAAGAGCTTTAAAGTTGTGGGCCCTGAGGAGAACCTGAGCCAAGGGGAAGCCAGGAATATGGGAATGTAAGTTATTGTTTTTTTGTTTGTTTTCCATTGTGTATATCATTTTTTCAATAGGCTACATTATATTCATAAGGTTCGAATTGATTGGGGAAAACATAACTACTGTAACTTTTAATTATCACATCTAACAAAAAACAATGTAATCCAAATTTTAGAGCACATACTCACAGTAATTACATATTTAAAAATAATCTTCTGTTTTAAATAATGAGTTTCTCCATGTTTTTTTTCTAAAACCAATATATTATCCTGAATTTTGTTCGTATATATATATATATATATATATATATATTATATATAATCATAATCAGTTAGTCAAAAGTCATGAGTCAACTTGACCTTTTCCAAATATATGTGAGCCCTTTAACTTATAAAATCGATTTAAAACAAAACGTAAGGAGTATCAAAGCAATGTTGAAGAAAATTGAAAATTGTCTCTAAATCTTGGATTCCTCAAAATAGCCCCCCTTTGCCTTAATAACAGCCTCACAAACACGAGGCATTCGATTAACAAGTTTCAGCAGGAAATCACCCAACATGTCTTCCCAGCTCTTCTGCAGCAATTCCCAGAGATGTAGGGCACTTGTGGTCAGCTTTGCTTTGACATAGAAGTTCTATGGGATTGAGGTCTAGAAACTGGGCAGGCCAGGTCATTAAATTGAGTTGTCCTTCACTTTCTTTCTTTGCCAGATAGTTCTTGCACAACTTTGAGGTGTGTTTCGGGTCATTATCTTGCTGAAGAATGAAGGACTGCCTGAAGGACTGCCCAACTAGCTGTAATCCTGATGGAATGGCATGCCTCTGAAGTATGCTATGATAGCCATGCTGGTTGAGCTTGCCATGGACTTGTTAAAGATCACCAACTCTGTCACTAGCAAAGCAACACCAGACCATGACACTGCCTCCTCCATGCTTGACAGTGGGAACCATACATGCAGAACTCATGCGCTCACCCTCTCTGCATCTTACAAATACTCGGCGGTTAGACCCAAATATTTCAAATTTTGACTCATCGGTCATTAAGACCGACTTCCACTCCTCAAACGTCCAGTTTCTGTGTTTTTTGGCAGGCAAGTCTTCCTCTTATTCTGCACTCTTAACAATGGTTTCTTTGCAGCAATTCTTCCAGTTAGGCCAGCTTCACGCAATCTCGTCTGAACAGTTGATGTTGAAGTATCTGTACTTCTAGTAGCATTTAGCTGAGCTTGTATTTCAGGGGTAGTTAATCATCGGTTTCGCAGACTTACGACTCGAATTAACTTGTTCTCTGATTCTGAGGTCACCCTTGGCCTGCCTGACCTTGTTCGGTCTTCATTCATTTCTTAAAGTAATTACAGATGTCTTTTTCTTTGCTTAACTGAGCGTATTTTGCCATTTTCTGCTCCCTTACATTCAGGAATGACAAACTTGTGCCTATGCTACCTATATTTATAGTAATCATGGACCCTCACCTGTTAATAATTGGTGACAAAAGGTTAATTAGGTAACATGCTAGTTAACTCAGAGAACATCTAACAAAGACACTTTTATACTTAGGCAGGTGTTCTAACACCGTGTTATACACATACCCCCTTCCTTTGGGTAACCATTTCATTGAAATTGACAAGATTTATATTTTCATTTAAAAATAAAATTTTTGAATGCAATTCACTTATGATTATCAGCTTATATAAGTACATGTATCATATAATGAAATATTAAGTGTTTATGGACAAGTTTATACAGTTAAAAGCATAGATGATCATGAAAAACCTGGTTTCAAGCAGGTGTACTCAAACTTTTGACTGGTACTGTGTGTGTGTGTGTGTGTGTGTGTGTGTGTGTGTGTGTGTGTATATATATATATATATATATATATATATATATATATATATATATATATATGCTTTTAATATTAATATTAAAATCTTTACATACATATTATATTCTCAGTGGTGCCTGAGCCTTTAGGAAGTACTGAAAATCCCGCAATCAAGAATGTGTGGTACCATATATCAACATCTGTTATACCTGTCATTCTCTACAGTCCATATTCACATTAGAAACTTGCTAGAAACGTAATCTCGAACATGTCCAAGATACACACAGCTGACAGTGTGAGTGAATTAAATACCCAAAATCACACTTTCATACTGACTTGCTTTTAACATTTTTTTATTTATTTTTTTACAGCTAGTCATTTCAAACAGTTTCTCTATAGTCATCGTTGTCTTTTTTTTCTTATAATTTGCCAAAACATCTGGAAACGTTGTATTGCTAAATAAAAATATAACTATGAAGTGATTGTTTTTGTTCACTTGCAAAGCCTTTTGTGGCAATTGAATTCCCAGCTGGATCATTACCTCTGTGGTCTTATCAGTCCATCTCTATTGTACACAAGGGACAAATGCTATTTTTCTAAATGGAATAGTACTATTTTAGCAATGTAGTAAAGAGCAGGAAAAAAAAACTATATATATATATATATATATATATATATATATATATATATATATATATATATATATATATATATATATATATATATACATATTTCAGTTCTTTTATTATTGTTCTAAGTATTTTTTTGTTACTGTGTTTTGTCTTTGCACATTATTCTTCCAGTCAGGACAATCTTGTGTTAAATAACCACCTCTAGCATCGTATACTGCCCCCACCGCCGGGTGAGGCTGGGAGTGAGGAGGTGGTAATTCAAAAGCACAGCAAGACTGAGTTTGTGAAATAGATTTATATACCTTTTAGCTTAATGGGAATTTGCCAGTAATAGGCTTGTAGATTAACCAATGAATATACTAGGCACTTGTACTATAGATTTTGTACCGGAAAAGTTTTATATTAATAATGGAGTTTAATATTCTGTCTATTTCTGCTAGGGAACTCTGTCGAAAGTATGAAAGCTGTGACTACTATTTTAGCATTGATGCTGATGTTGTGCTGACAAACCCCCAGACCTTGAGGCTGTTAATTGAACAAAACAGGTATGTGTTGATCGATACAGGAGTGAAAACAAAACAAACAAATACACTTTTTTCAAAGTATGCCATAAAATGTCTTTGGTTGGCAACCCCTATATTGTAATGCTTCTGGACACTTAGGAACATGTTTTATGATAGTGGCAGAAGTTCATTAGCTTTTTTGCATTTTTAATTTTTTCCTGCAGAAAAATAATTGGACCTTTGGTAAGCCGTCATGGAAAACTTTGGTCAAACTTCTGGGGTGCCTTAAGTCTGGATGGTTACTATGCTCGCTCTGAAGATTATATTGACATTGTTCAAAGCAAACGAGTGTAAGTTTTGCATTATTCTTTGCCTTAGAATTGGTGTGAGTTACAACATGTGTAATTACAAGTTGCTAATGATATCAACTCCACAAGGGAAACAAAGGTATACAGTACTGTGCAAAAGTTTTAGGCAGGTGTGAAAAAATGCTGTAAAGTAAGAATGCTTTCAAAAATAGACATGTTAATAGATTATATTTATCAATTAACTAAATGCAAAGTGAGTGAACAAAAGAAAAATCTAAATCAAATCCATATTTGGTGTGACCACCCTTTGCCTTCAAAACAGCATCAATTCTTCTAGGTACAAAGTCAGGGATTTTGTAGGCATATAGTCAGGTGTATGATTAAACAATTATACCAAACAGGTGCTAATGATCATCAATTCAATATGTAGGTTGAAAGACAATCATTAACTGAAACAGAAACAGCTGTGTAGGAACAGCCAAACTCAGCTAACAAGGTGAGGTTGCTGAAGACAGTTTACTGTCAAAAGTCATACACCATGGCAAGACTGAGCACAGCAACAAGACACAAGGTAGTTATACTGCATCAGCAAGGTCTCTCCCAGGCAGAAATTTCAAGGCAGACAGGGGTTTCCAGATGTGCTGTCTAAGCTCTTTTGAAAAAGCACAAAGAAACGGGCAACATTGAGGACCATAGACGCAGTGGTTGGCCAAGGAAACTTACTGCAGCAGATGAAAGACACATCATACTTACTTCCCTTTGCAATCGGAAGATGTCCATCAATGCCATCAGCTCAGAATTGGCAGAAAACAGTGGGACCCTGGTACACCCATGTACTATCTGGAGAAGTCTGGTCAGAAGTGGCCTTCATGGAAGTCTTGTAGCCAAAAAGCCATACCTCCGACGTGGAAACAGCCAAGCGACTCAACTATGCACGAAAACACAGGAACTGGGGTGCAGAAAAATGGCAGCAGGTGCTCAGGACTGAGGAGTCAAAATTTGTTCGCCAAAGGGCTGGGGAGCGGTACACGAATGAGTGTCTGCAGGCAACAGTGAAGCATGGTGGAGGTTCCTTGCAAGTGGGGCTGCATTTCTGCAAATGGAGTTGGGGATTTGGTCAGAATTAATGGTCTCCTCAATGCTGAGAAGTACAGGCAGATACTTATCCATCATGCAATACCATCAGGGAGGCATCTGATTGGCCCCAAATTTATTCTGCAGCATGACAACGACCCAAAACATACAGCGAAAGTCATTAAGAACTGTAGGAGTCCTGGAAGTGAGGTATGGCCCCCACAGAGGCCTGATCTCAATATCATTGAGTCAGTCTGGGGTTACATGAAGAGAGAGAAGCAACTGAGGCTTCCTAAATAGTGCTGTATATGCTCTTGAAATGCAGACAGTGAAAACTAGCCCACTCTGTCCTGTTTTGGTCCACTATGAAAGGCGCTATATAAAATAGATTGATTGACTGATTGATTGTTTAACTGCAAAAATATGCATTTCTATAAGCTTTTTGTGACCTTTTTTTTTTTGTTTTGGTATTCATTAACACTTTATTTATTCTTCAATAAGTGCTGTGCTGCCAAAACTGATACAGGTTCTTTATTGTACAATATCACTTTAAAGTAACATTAGAAATCATTACTTTTTGTTTATTTTATATAAATACACAAGATTATAATGTATTAAAATTGAATTTGTTACTTTTCTTTTATGTCTGATTTACCGGTAGCATCACTGATTTGCTTATATCTTGGTGAATGTTTAACAAATGTTCTAACCTCTGAACCACAGCACAGGCAAGGTTAGTTCTTACTTGATCTCTTCCATACAGAACATGTGCTTTGTATGTCAAACGTGCTGCCAAGCATTTCCACTATTTCATTGGACTTTTAAAAATAAGGTTGGGCCATGGTTTACTGGTGGTTGGAAACACGCAGGAGTAATGAAAAGCTGACATGTTAGTATGACAGGAGGAAGTTTGCATGCATTAAATAAAGATTGTCTTATCTGTTTTTGTTTTTTAGTGGTGTATGGAATATTCCATACATGGCTCATATCTACCTCATTAAGGGCGAGACTCTCAGAAATGAATTGAAGGAGAGAAACCAGTTTGTTTTAGAGAAACTGGATCCTGACATGGCGCTCTGCAAAAATGCTCAGCAGCTGGTAAGATTGGTAGTGTTTCCCCAATAGCACATGCAGTTTTACACAGCAGTATGAAGAGAAATTAAATAGATTTAATAGTCATTTGTGTTTTAATGTAATATTTTAAGTTGTATTTATATGTTAGAACTTTATATTAAACACTTTAATTTTTTAAACACAAACCAAAGTTGTCATTTTCAAATACTTCCATATTTTTTTTAAGTTGCATGATGTATGGTTTCTTCATTTGGAAATGTGTGTTGAGAGCTAATGTTAGTCTTGCATTTCTAACTGATTGATTCAATTTTAACATCTTGAATAAACAGCAGTAATTTAAGCTATCATGAACTGTCAATGTGCCAAAGGACATTTTCTTATAAAACTCCAGCTTTCCTGTAGGGGAAAGAATAGTTGGCAAGTATAAATGCCCTATTTATTTTTCCCGGCATGTCTTCTGTATGTTATTTTGTATGGTTGTAAAGGGATTGCTGCTCCAGTTCAACTACCATCACTCCAGTTCTTACTCTCTACTCACCATGTGCTCATGTTAGGCTAACAAGACTCTACAGCTGGTTTCACGTTCTTCTTTCTTTCCCTTTTTCATTCTTCACCTTTTTTTAAAAGCTATTATAGTGCTTTGAGCTTTTTCAAAATGTTGCAGCAGCTGATTTAAGGCATTTGAAATCAGCGATTCAGTGTTTACATTTCTCCCTGGTACAGTGGCTCTCAAGTATTCGCATTTTATTGTGTTACAACATGGAATCAAAATGGATTTAATTAGGAGTTTTTGCCACTGATCAACACAAAAAAAGTCCATAATGTCAAAGTGAAAAATCTAATCTACAAATTGTTCTAAATTAATTACAAATGTAAAACATAAAATAATTGATTAAGTATTAGTATTCACCCCCTTTGCTATGACGCACCTAAATAAGCTCTGGTGCAACCTGTTGTCTTTAGAAGTCACATAATTAGTTGAATGGAGTCCATCTGTGTGCAATTAAGGTGTTTCACATGATTTTAGGTTAAATACACCCGTCTCTGGGAGGTCCCACAGTTGGTTAGTACATTTCCTAACAAAAACTACATCATGAAGACGAAGGAACATTCAAAGCAAGTCCGGAATAAGGTTCTAGAGTTTTCCAGAAGGCATGTGGGAGACTCTGAGACCAAGTGGAAGAAGATTCTATGATCTGATGAGACTAAAATAGAGCTTTTTGGCCTCAACGCTAAGCGCTATGTTTGGCGCAAGCCTAACACTGCACATCATCCCGAGAACACCATCCCTACCGTGAAGCATGGTGGTGGCAGCATCATGCTATGGATGCTTTTCTGCGTCAAGGCCTGGAAAGCTCATGAAGATAGAGGGCAAAATGGATGCAGCAAAGTACAGAGAAATCCTGGAGGAAAACCTGCTGAAGTCTGCAAGAGACCTGGGACTTGGGAGAAGATTCATCTTCCAGTGACCCCAAACATACAGCCAAAGCCACACTGGAGTGTCTTAAAAACGAAAAGGTCAATGTCCTGGAGTGGCCCAGTCAAAGCCCGGACCTCAATCCAATTGAGAATATGTGGAAAGAGTTGCAAATTGCTGTTCACTAAAGCTCCCCATCCAACTTGACGGAGCTTGAGCAATTTTGCAAAGAAGAATGGGCAAATTTGCAGTGTCCAGATGTACAAAGCTGGTAGAGACTTAGCCAAATAGACTCATGGCTGTAATTGCTGCCAAAGTGCCTCTCCCAAATATTAACTCAAGGGGGTGAATACTTATGCAATCAATTATTTTCTGTTTTGTATTTGTAATTAATTTAGAACAATTTGTAGATTTTATTTTTCACTTTGACATTATGGACTTTTTTTGTGTTGATCAGTGGTAACAACTCCTAAAAATCCGTTTTGATTCCATGTTGTAATGCAGCAAAATGTGGAAAAGTCCAAGGGGGGTGAATTCTTTTGAGAGCCACTGTATATGTTTAAGCTTTGCTTTTTGGCTACATGCTGCCTGTTTATATATAATATATAAAACTAAAACATTTCAGAACAGCAGCTTCAAGTAAAGTCTGCTTATGGCATCTCTTCTTTCCTTTTCGAGTTGAATGTCAAATAGTAATACCCTTATGTTACCCAACTTACATGATGCTTCTCCTTCATTTTAGACAGTACAAAGGGAAAAAGACTCCCCTTCTCCGGAATCATTCCATATGCTCAGACCTCCAAAGGTGTCATTTTATTTTAATTATTTTTATATATTTTAATTTTACATGAAGGGTATAGCGGTACATTTAAGGACGGCTTCCCTTCTGCTAGCCAACATAAAACGTAATTTTAAAGCACTCGCAAGCCATTTAGTTTACTAGCTCTTTTTTTTTTTTTTAAATCTCCAATTGGTGATTATGAGGTTTATGATTCAGTTAGGTTTCTAATTATTCCAGAGAGTATGCTTTGAATAGATAAGTAGCTTTTTAATTATCGGTCTTGTGGGCTGTATACTGCAAAATGTAACAAAATGGACTTACACAACATCATTTCTAGTATTGCAAACTAACAGTAATGTTTGTTGACTTGAAGTGAAAAGCTTATACCCAGAATTCTACAAATTTATATTACCAATTGTGTCTCACTTCTGTGGTACACACAGTACTGTACTTCGATAGATCGTAAATAAGTCTGGATGCATCTCAGCACAGAAAATCTGGTGAAATGCTTAACAACTGAATAAATGCACATTAAATGAAGGATGTAAAGCATCTACACTTGTGTGTATTATCAGTTGTTTAGTCTTTTTCATTGTGTCTGATTTTGAAAAGTGTTTAAAATCAAATACTGATAATACTAACAAATACACCCTGCTTTTGAGGGCCTTGTTTGCACTGCAAACAACCACTGTTTTGTCGGTATCCAAATCCAGGCGTCATAAAAGACAAAATATTGTGGTCTGTTGTGTATGATCCAGTGTATTCGTGTGACTTATGCAAATTATTTTGGAAATCAGGTCTTTTCATGATTTAACCAAAATAAAACTGCAAGCTAAAGGGAAGCATCCTGTTTAGATTGAACTGTTAGTACTTGTAAGAAATTATAATAACTGATAAAATGTATAACTGAGGTTGGTATGAGGCCAGCCCAGTGTACAACCTTGCATTCCCTGCAGGTGTCTATTCACAAATCACTTAACCATTTCCAGTCCAGTTTATACATGCGTTCACTGCTGCCTGGGCCTGCTGACACTGCCCTTTCAGAATATCTAGAAAAAGATTTTTGCTAGATGTTAAGGTGTTAAATGATTTCAAATGCTTTCTCTATTTAATTTTAACTTCAAAAAGAGGAAACCGTGTTTCCCTTAAAATAGGTATGTATTTTATTTTGTTTAGACTGTGCAGTACTAGTAACCTGGCCTGAAAATAGTTAATTATGAACCCACACTTCACTGCATATTTAATATGAATATTTCACCCTACTTAAATTAGATCTGGCTGTGGAATGTTGACTATAAGCTCATTAAATATTCTAAGAATGTTTGTCTGTGACAAAGTTTCTATTTTTCCAGGTATGATACAGATCCCTTTTTAGGCTGCATTCACACTGGGTCTGTTTCAAACAGACTGGGTCTGGTTTGTTTAGTTTGATATAATGTAACAATTTGCTTACTATTTACACTAATCTGCAATCAAAGGGACCAAGTTCTTGCTGAAGTTATTTTATTTATTTATTTATTTTTGTCCTTTTCCCAATACGTTTAAGATCGAGTTTGTTTGTGAAGTTTACAATAGCCTGTAAGGTATTTTGAAAGATGGCAGCTACTGATGTATTGCTCCGGTTTTTAATATAGCATCTTTTAGATTCTTGCATATTGCGCTGGGGGAGCACTTTGCTAATTTAATAATAGATTTATTGAACGTTTACAGTAGTCAGATAATGTAGTTTATGAAATTCTGCACAGTTCTCCTATTGTCAGCATTAAACAAAGTAATTTGAGAAAAGACTGATTGTTGTTTTTGTGAGTTTTACCAAATTTCTATCAGCTTCACTTTCTCACATTGTACATGCATTTAGTTAGGATTGGCAGATTTCAACAGTGGAAAACTGGGATTTTTTTTTTTCTTCAATTCACTGACACCATAGCAGCTCTGAAGCCATTAGTATAACAGTATATAATAACACAGTGATAGTTTAGAAATTAAACATTGGGTGAATTAATTGCAGGTCATAATGTTAAATATACAAAGACAAATTTTAAAAATAGATTAGTTATTGCTATTTATATAAACAAATAACCTGTAAGATTGTTTTATTTTGAATGGCATTGACACAACATACTATGCTGAGCACACTGATACAGTCTTGTACATCATTTATTTATTTATTTATTTATTTTTAAATACAAAACTGGAACAAGTAACAATTTTACTATGGTCCGACCAGGTCAAATAATGAAGGCTGAAATTAACTGTGACCCAAATATAGTTCCCAGAGACATGTTTTGTTTTTTGCTCTATTTGTTTCCTCAGAATCTGAACTTTCTTCAAAATGTTTACGTCCTAGTTAGGTTACCTTGGGTAGTTTGTTTCCCTTATGCAAAAGGACCAAGTCCAGTAGTTCACATTGACGTTTTAGCAAGCGAACCAAACTGTTCACACTTGACACCAAACGTACCAAACCGTACCAAGTGCGGACAGGACCCTCTAAATGGACCCAATGTGAACAGCCTTAATCAGAATTGTAATCACTGTGTAGATCTATGTGTTTAAATCCTGTTTCAACTAACTACCCATTAAAGGGTAAAGGACAAGGAAGTGTATTATCTTTGACGTATTAGTCTAGAATTAAAATTTGCAAAGCATAAATTATTAAGCTATTTATTTTGGGGGTTATTTTATTTTGTTGTTCTTACAGCAAGTTCAGAAATATTATTGGAAGACAGCCAGCTGTGCTTTTTCAGGAATGATTCAGTTCTGCATAATGTTTTACATTCCCATTTCCAGCAAGACTAACTTGACTTTCTAATTAACTATAGGGAGTTTTCATGTACATTACAAATCGGCATGAATTTGGAAGACTAATTTCAACTGCAAATTACAATACATCTCACTTCAACAATGACTTGTGGCAGATTTTTGAAAATCCACTGGTAAGTGTCAATGGAAAAACATGCCTGTGCACTTATGTGTGCCCTGTAGAGCCTTTGTGAGGCTGAATATCATTCCTGATTTTATTGTGGCTAATATATTCCTACAGAATATGTACCTAGAGATATCCACACTAATTTGATATCATTATAACTGTAAGACTAAGACCTCGAGAAACAACTGTTATGTCTGGAGCTCACTACCCTGTTCATAATCTAATTATCAATTGTTGCAAAGTTTTGTTTTTTTAAACATGAATCAAGCCAATCACTGGTAGAGTCATATAAATGAGCTTCAACAATGGCTGTGATTGAGAGGGACTTTTATTTACATAGAAGGTGAAAGCAATTTGTGAAGTTCTCTCTGAAAAAGTGTTTCGTAGAAGCAGTTCACAGCCAGCTATGTAAAGCACTTTGTAATGGTGGTCGACTGAAAGGCTCTATATAAAAATAAAGATATTATTATAATTTAATTTGTTGTTGACCCGGAACATCAGTGCAGTCCTGATTTGTGTTTGAAATAAAAAGTAGCAACACTAAACTGTTTTGGACCTTTTTTTTTTTTTTTTTGAATGTATTTAACATGTTTTACCATTAAATACAATTTTAAAAAATATATATGTAAACATTATGTTTCCATAGGTGTTTTGGGGGTACCAGTGTGGTGCATGTTTTCAGACATTACTAACAAACAAACATATCGTAAACATTTAACAGCATCAAAATTATTAAAAACAATCGCCTCACTCGACACAGCTCAAGTGGTAGCGACAAAATAACATGTGAATGACAGTAACGTTCTGTTTTCAAATGTATATCTGAATGTGCCTCTGCAATGAAATGCAGTGATTACTGAAGGGCCTTTTGAAGTCAGTCGACGGTTGGAGCTCAGCCGCATGGTGTTTTCCATTATTGGTGCAGACGCCAAAAAAGGTGATTTATCTTTAAATATCTCATTACAGGATTGGAAGGAAAAATACATTCACCAAAACTATTCAAAAATATTTACCCAGAATCTGGCAGAGCAGGTGAGTATCATCACAGTGAATACAAACTGGTTTTAGAATGAGTGATAGTAACTTGCTTTTTTTTTTAAGCATTTTATCACTTTACCCACTTTTATGCATCACTAGCGTTCATTTTTATACAGCTATATTTAGAGATTAACCAGATGTTCAATCATCTAACATTGTTTTAACTGTTGTGTTCATACATACTTTTGATAAAGCATGTAAATCGGGTAAATGTGAAATCTTTATCATCCATTGTAGCCCTGTCCAGATGTATTCTGGTTCCCCATATTTTCCGAGAAAGCATGTGATGAATTGATAGGGGAAATGGAACACTATGGAAGCTGGTCTGGTGGAAAGTATATGGTAAGAGTAATTCATGTCTGTGTCTGTATCAGATACTTATACCCTATGTGTTTCCATTATTATTGAGTATGTGAGTGGGTCTTGGTAAACACATACCGTTCTTGTGAATGTAAAAGAGGCAAGCACATCATACCAAGCAGTGTACTGTACAGAATTACACTGCCTAAAATGCAGCAAAGAGAATTCAACATAGTATAAAAAAAATAGATCATTTGTTGTTTTTTTCTTTTTACATGATTTGAGAATTATGAAAGGGTATATTAAAATACATCAATCAAACTTGACAGCAATCTCTAAATTAGCATTAATGTACACATTATTTTCGCCTCCGTAGCGTATTGTAATTTTTGTGTTATTTTTATAGGATAAGCGCATTTCTGGTGGTTATGAAAATGTTCCCACAGATGATATTCACATGACGCAAGTTGATTATGAAAAGGAGTGGCTGCATTTCATCAGAGAGTATATTTCTCCAGTAACGCTCAAAGTTTTTTCTGGCTATTACACAAAGGTAAGCTTGTAAGTGTACTCTAAAACAGGGGTTCATGGAATATTTCTCGTCATTATTGGGAAGGAAAAAAATAATGGCACAGGCATTATTTCAACCCTTAGCTTAATGACTGATTGGCAGTGCAATAACAGTAAATGGTGTGAGAATTTATTTTTACAACATGTTCTATCCCTTCATGTGAACACTTTCTATATAGTGTCTGTGAAGCTTTTGTCAGGCTGTGTGAACAGTCTGGCTGTAGTGGTGACGTCAGGCCAAGAAATGAAACCAAACTACACAGCAACTGGGGGCGAAACTGAGACGGTGCTGCGCTCAGTGTTTTATTGACACATGGAAAATAAAATATTGAACAAAACAGAACACAGTACTTTGGGCCAAAATAAATAGACAAACCAAACAAACAGACAAACAAGTACAGTGCTGGTGCTTCCAGCACATTTACAGCAATTATTTATTCTCATACTTTTTATTCTCCTTTCCACACCTGTTCTCCACTAATGAACACACAACCCAGAGGTGAGTGCTTCGTGCCTCTATATATACAACTGTGCCGAGATTCAATTACTGATTTAATCATTCACTTGAATCTCGGCATTTGAACTAATTTGTGCAATCCCGTGCTCACATACTATTACGTACGTTATCTGCACGTGAAGTGATTGTGCCATCCCTATGCCTAAGTACAACTATATATTTTAAATCACTTGTGTTACAGAGACTCATTTATATCCCGTGCACCAGTACATATACGCCAGCATTAACACACCACATACAACACATAACACACACATGGGCAGGGCACACTGCCACGGGCTGTTTTTGTTTTTTTGGGTTTTTTTTTGGGGGGGGGTTTAACATTATTAACATGATTAATTGAAAACACTACATGCAAGTGATTTTGAATTTAACTTACTCATTAACATATTACTATGGTCTATCAAGACAAGTAATCCATGTGCATGTGACTGGCAGAAAATAGCTGCATGGTTTTTAATGCATAGATTAGTTTAATTTCAAATGTGTTTGGCTTTCTCCTAACATAGCCAACCTAGGGGGGCCAGACTAAGTATTGTCGTCTAAGACTGACTTACTATAATTATCAGCGTATATTGCATTGGAACGAATTGACTTGAAAGTAATGCAAACAGGTTCATCACAAATTTTCAGTATATTCTACAAAGTAGCCTTAAATGCAAAAAAAAAAAATAACGATTACCTGTCAATTGACAGTTTGGCAATAGGTACATTTGCTGCATTAGTCATTAAATAAAATAAAACTCAATTTGTCGATTGTAAAGCTTATTGTGTTAGTCTTGAATATCTTACTGAAAAATCCTATCTAGACCTTTATAGGCTGTTTTGTTTTATTAAACAACACACACACGCACAGCTGAGTATTTATTTTAAAAAGCCATTATTTTTATAAATGTAATGGTTTCCTAACTGACAAGAGTGTAACTGGTTTGAGTTTCCATAAGGTATGTTTTTCCTTTGGTTTTGATTAAGGGCTATGCATTGCTGAATTTCGTTGTTAAGTACACTCCTGACGGACAGGCATCATTGAGACCACATCATGATTCCTCCACATTTACGATCAACATCGCTCTTAACAGTAAAGGGACAGATTTTGAGGTGAGTTTGTCACTAAAAGTCGTGATTATCTACTTGTGATTAAGTAACTGTGCAAAAACTTAACCTAAGACCGTGAAAACCTTTCATTGTTTAACAGTGCATTTGCTAGTGTGGGTTCATGAGTAAATATAGTTATTTTCCTTTACATTTTTCTGTCAATTTGATGACATCTGAATTTTTTTTATTATTTTTATTACCACCTTATAATTTTGTATAATCAAAGTGCCATTGAATAGTTGTGGTTGATGCATTCTGATTGGTACAACACCATTTTAAAACAGTATTTTTTAAGCACTGTGCTTTATCTTTACATGTTGTACAGCTCTGTATTATGTCATTAGAAACAGCTGCTGTACAGCAACATTGCCTCATTTAAAGAATAATTCCCTATTAAATCCCTATGATGAACAAGACCAGTTATTTTTCATGTTCACCCATTTGTAAACAATTCATTAAGGAACACTAATATGATTGTCTAAAATTATAAAACAAATTCAGTACATTTGTAGGCTATATACTGTACTTGTACTTGGTTTCAATTTTTTTTCTTTTGTATTTTTTTCTTGTAGCAGGATTGGGGCTGAAATGTAAGGAGTCGTCTTTTCCCCAGTTCTTGGCTTTACCTACCTACATACAGTACATTATACTGTGTACCTTAAATTGTTCTTGAAAAAAAAAAAGATTGGTTTCTAAACAACATTACCCAGAAGAATGGCGATGACTCTTGTTATAATACATTTTGGTTTCCTATATGGCTATTGGAAAAAGCGAAATTAGTTTTGTGGGCATTTTAGTGGGAGACTGAGGGTACATAGTATTGTTGCATTGATTTAAATGTTTGTTACTGTGTGTAACTGAGGGTTTGTGAATTAAAAGGATATGTGTATTTGTGTACTATATATATATATATATATATATATATATATATATATATATATATATATATATATATATATATATATGCTTTAAGGTTTAGCTTAATTATATGCATCTGTTGTGGAGGATTACAAATGTAGGACAATATGCAATTTTCATCAGTAGCAGACATATAGAGCCGGACAAAAACAATATTTTAAATCACAATCTTTTTTTACAGGGTGGTGGCTGTAAGTTTCATAGATACAACTGCTCTGTTGAATCTCCAAGAAAAGGATGGAGTTTCATGCACCCAGGAAGACTGACTCACTTACACGAAGGACTACCAACTACAAATGGGACACGATACATTGCTATATCTTTTATTGACCCATAAACTGTTTGTTTGTTTTTTTTTTTATTTGTAAGTGGTAAAATAGTGGAAACCAAAGAAGACCCTCACATATTTGTGAATGCATTCTGACATGAAACAGTGAAATAAAAATGCTACCAAAGGATTCTGAAATGTAACAAAGGGAAATTGCTGAAGATATGATTATTTAGCTGACTAATAAAGGTGTCCTCAAATAAATGTAAAAAACAGTGTGATTTTAAAAAAAAAAAAATCAAAGGTATTTTCAACCTACTTTGACACTATCAATTTAGAAATTATTTTTATCAAGATTCTTGTTCTTATGTTTCTACTGAATTGTGGATGTTCTTGGAGATTACTGTTACTGTACATGCATGTTGCTATTGTCATTTATTTTTTCTTACTACTGATTTATTTCTTGGGACTGTCAGATTATTTTTTGTGACGATCAGGTCATTTTTTGCACACCAGCTTTTTTTTTTTTTAGGAAAAACAACTATTGAAACAGCTGTTGCTATGATATTCAGGATTTGTATACAATTCTATTACAACTTTTACTTGAAATCGAAAAAAAAAAAAAAAGTTTAAAAAAAATTGTGGCTGTCCAACTGGACAGTTGTTATTGAACTGATTATCATTTTAGGGAGAATAAAATAACCTGTTATTGTTTACTTTTAGAGATTTACAATGAGCGGTACACCATGAACATGTTCACCAAATGAACGTATTATGTCATACTGATGTACCAAAATAAAATCCAAACGTACAGTAAATTTTTGTATCTTCTTACTTGTATACACTTTCTAGCAAGAAAAGGAAAGTCTTTTTATGATGCCATGTTATTGGTTAGGTCAGCTTAAAAACTATTTTTGGTGACTGGACCCAGGAGAATTAGATAGCTTTAGACACATTTATAATGCAAATATTTTAATATTGTAAAGTTAAGTTTCCAGATTAAATGGCTGCCATACACACCCAATAATCAGAAAGTAGCATTGATATGTGTAGACAGATTTGTCTGTTTTTCAAGCAGAACAGGGAAGAAATTAATTATGTTGATGCAATTCTATTTGACTGATATACATACAGTTATTTGGACTTGAATAAAGAAAATGATCTGGAAGATAAGAGTTTGAAAAAACATGAAATGGGGAAAAAGTGTTCCTCAGCTTTTTTTCCCCTTCCAGACTATTTCTTTGATCGATCCAAAAATGTCTTTGCATGAGCAAATAGCCAAGTTCCTATGGATCACAAGCTAAACTCTGTAAAATCAGATTTTGTGAAAGCAGTTACTTTACTCAGTGGCTCCCATGTGTAAGCCAGTCATAAATAACACTAGAAAACTGGTCTAGAGACCTGAACTATATTTTTGTTTATTGCATTTACCCCAGCCAGTCAGACAATGACCCTCAGCCATCATTCAATCAATTAGCCAAACTGCCTAAATGCATATGGTAATGATGCACAATCAACATGCACTGATATTAATCACAAATTGTGCTTTCAGCACATGAATATATACCAAGAAGGTTCTTGGCATTCCTTTTCTTCCATTGTGTTTCAATTTACCGGAAGGGTGGCTTGTTTATGAGATAGAAGCTTGGCCCTGGGCAAAATTTACGTGCTAAAAAAAACATTTGCCACTGTCCTGTCACATTTATTATTTTTGCCGATTATCGATAAGTAGAACTGTTTTAATTTATGATGACTGCACTTACCGACTAAAGGATTTAGACAGAACCTTTAAAAATATTGTTAAATATAATATTAATATTGTACTTTCCTAAGACAAATATAGAGATACCTATTGATTACCCCAAGGGAAAGGTCAGGATGAGGTTGTACAGATATGATATCAATATTGCAGCATGATCTGTAGCACTGGATTTTGATTGGCAGCAGTTAAGAGAAACAGGAAACCTAGCCCAACAAAACCATTTGTGAACTGTTTTAAAAAACTGTGTCACTTAGATTTCTTTAGACAACTATAAGCCAAGCCAAATGTTGATTTACAGTTGCTGTGAGAAGTGTCAGATATCCACTAGAGTTATTTTTTTTATTTTTTTTTAACCTTTTCATTGAACTATTAGGTATGTATTTAATGCACAAAATATGTAGTGAGAATCGTGTGAGGAGGAGAGCTGCTTGTGAATCCCAGGTTGAGAAAGAAAGATGCTGAAATGCACAATGAAGACAACAAGCTCTTTCTTTAGGCCACAAGTAGGTGGAGTCACAAGAACCTGCAATAACAGAGAGCCCTGCTTCTCTAACAAGATCAAAGGAAAGAAGACTTCGAAGCTTGGCAGCAGTTTAACCTGGCACTAACAGAGAGGCTTCTGCACCCATCTCTATAGACATCCATTTCAAATGCCTCACGGCCATTGCCCAGCCAAAATAGTATTTCTTTTTTGTCAGTTATAATTTTACAAACTACAGGCCCTATATGTTGCCAGTGCTTTAGGTATATAGCCTTAGTATCAGAAAGATGAGCTGAAAATATGTTAGGAGTCTTTTGGATGAAGCATTATGTTATATAGCAACATGAGACAAAAGACTACAGAGCTAGTTATGCTTTTAACACAAAAGTTCAGCATCCATGAGTTTATTAAGGACATATTATACAGTAAAATTTGAACTTTATATATGAAATGTAGTGTGGAATGTAATTTGGTGTAATACAGTATACAGTTGTTTACAGAAAAAATGTGAATCCATATACAGTATCGTAGATATACACTTGAAGGAGCACTGTTGTAATTTACTTGGTAGTAATTCACATGCACAGATTGAAATCTGCAGACATGAGTCAGTGTGACTTGTCGATGGAAAAGTACTGAGACAGTGCAGTGAGACAAGATCTGGGAGGCATGATAAAGTCTGCTTGAGCCGGTGCTGCATGACTTCTCAGAAAGAGGAGAAATAGATCACGACCAAAACTAATGTTGATACAGGCCTGGATATCCTGTTTAACATTTTTGTACTGCAAACAATATACAATACACTGGTATTCAATGATACCCCAGAAGGACACGAAACAGACTGATGGGCATACCTTTTTTTCAAAGCATGCCAGTTGCAGGTTTAGGTTACTCATGTGTTCCATTGAAGATTGAATACAGCCTAGACAGGAAACAGTAAAAATGCCATCAAGCAATTATTGTTTAGAATTCCCGTTTCAAAATACACATTCCAGGAGAAACTTAAAGCTATTACCTGCAGATCCCCATCTAGTCTCATATAGAACACAGCTATTACAGTTAATTATATTGTACTTTTATAGTGGTGTGTTATGAGAGCATTATTTGTTTACAGTTCATCATCAGGAAATATACAATTTTAAACTGCACAAACTATCGCTCTGTTCATAATTTTGCACATCAAAGCATAACCACTGAATTAGTCATTCTAAATTTTGCAAACCAACATTGGATTTAAAAAAAAAACAAAACACTGAAGTTAACAAATAACATATTAATTTATGAACTAACACTTTAGTTTCTGTAGAAAATACATATGTAGAAAAATATTACACATTACCCCATAATACTGTAGCAATTCACATGCTCCATAAAGTGGGTGTAAGTTTCACCCACCTGTCCCTTTTATTAGGGTTAGTAGCCTGGCCAGGTTAAAACTCAATTTCCCATAGTTCCTTGCTATCACCCTCTGTTCAACCTCTCCCCCCATTGGCTCATTCAGATATTTACAGTATAATCGTAAATCTCGAAAAACTACTTACTTCTAAATCTTTTGTAGTCATTTTTGTATTACTTTAGTATAAATACATGCTCATTTGGATTAAAATGTTGTTTTTTTCTGACTTTATGTGAACGAAAAGACACACATTTGCCCGTTTTCCCATTGGAAATAGTGATATTTTGAAATATCACTGTCCTGGTCACAAAAGCAAAGTCTGTGGGGAATAATAGCCATTTTATATACTTTTGAGGCATAAGCAATTAGGAAATAACATTTACTACCCAGGAACAAAAATTGTGTTACATAGTGTAATTAAACCAAAATACTGGCAGGTAATCATATACAGTGCTTACTAATGCCAGGTTTCTCTCTATACCATGAAAACAAACAAAATCAGTGAAACTCTGGTCCCTGTGCAGAAAGCTTTCGCTCATTTAGCTGTTGCTAAAAGAAGTCCAGAACAGTTTCATTATATAGTTTTGTGCATAACGCCCTCAACCTCATTTTGTTCCAGTATCAAACTAGGGCTGCTGCCAGTTCCATTGGCAATCTACAATCCAATCTTCAAAGGCATATTGTTTATGAATCTAATGAATTTGTACAAAGAGGGATAAATCCCTAGAACACATTACCTGTACCAGCCCTTCCTGAAAATAGAATCTGTGACCTCATGAACATTTTCTTTCAGAGAGAAGCTATATGCAGTATACGCAACAGCTAATGAAAAAGTTGAAGGAAATCTAATTGATTTCTATACATTAGTTCCTTATGTTGAGAGAAATGCAAACATGTGTGTGATTTCAAATCCTGAAGAATCACAGTAATTAAACTAATGAGAAACAGCTTTGACACGTGTACAGTATGACCAATACAATTATAGGATTCTAAATTGGTTCTTGCTAGAGTTGAGCATGGAATTTTCACGTTCCCTTTTTAAGATGTGTTGAAATTTATCTTCATTTATATCCCAGTGAAAGGGCATGCAACGTGATAATGGATGTAATTTATTGTAAACTATAAAACGTGTAATTACTGAAAGTGTGACGTGACCTTACTAAACTCTTATTAACCTAATTGAACCTTCTAATATAATGTCTGCTGCTCAAATTGTCAGTTTTTATATAGTCATTTTAATAAGGCTTAACAATAAGAAAACTTCTCCAAACATGCAGTCCCATATATTTTAAAGGACATATCTTTGACCTAAATTCTGTGACAGCTACAATGACCTTTGACACCACTATATGTTGATTGTGCTATTAGTATAGAGGTTGTTC
Organism: Polyodon spathula; assembly: GCF_017654505.1. Lineage (NCBI taxonomy): Eukaryota > Metazoa > Chordata > Actinopteri > Acipenseriformes > Polyodontidae > Polyodon > Polyodon spathula. Next base: position 34,875,170 of record NC_054544.1, read on the forward strand.
AGATATATGCATGGAACACTAGCCTACAGCTATTTGAAGTTACACTTGCAGAACATTCAAAACAACAGCCAAAGACATTTAATGTAGTTGCGCCTGTGGTCTTCTATCTGCTACCAAGAATACATAAATCATGGAAGACAGTTCCCGTATATTGGCAAAATAACCCTTATTTTCACCTTGCAATCTGCTACAAGCCATCAAATGCTCTACACAACTGTATATATCTCCATTTTATTATGTTCATTATTGGAATATACTGAGAAATCATTAATAAGTGCACTGTATGTAGAATGACTTTGTCTGAGACATATACAGTACATGCAGTTTCAATAGTCCAAAGTGGGAGTGGAGTGGAGTGGAGTGGAAGCGACAGCGAGTGGGAGAGGAGTGGAAGCGACAACGAGTGGGAGAAGTACAGGTGTGGAAAAGTACAGAGCAGTTTCGAAGCAGAAAGGAGAAATTGCATCTTGAATTGCTTTAATCAGAAAACAGAGGACATTGGGGAAACACAGCAGCAGCTCAAAGTCAAACAGCCGCGTGTGTTTTTCTGATAACAAACAAGCTGAAACTCGGAGCAGCTGATTCAAATTCAGCGCCGTTTTTGAGACACGGGCGAGGGGAGGAGCCAACAGCACAGCAGAACAACGCAGTTAAACGAGGCAGTCCTCCCAGCGACAGCGAGTTAGTTGACAGCTGCAGAAGAAACTAAACCTCAAAAAAAAAAAAAAAAAAAACTCAACATGGTCTTCAAGCCAGTAATCTGTGACACCTGCTTGATGTGGGAAATCCGAGAAAACCCAGCGGAGCTAAACCAAGTGTGCGTAAAGTGCCGCACGATCCAGGATTTGCATAAACTAGTAGGTATGCTAGAAATGGAGCTGGAAGAAGTGAGACAGCAACAGGATCTTGAGGAACTGACACACCCACAATTCATGGAAGTCTGCATCACCCCTAACAGACTGAAAGCCACCAGGGAGATAGAAGGTCGGAACAGCTGGGTTCAGGTAGGCAGAAGCAGGGAAAAAAAGAAACTTCGTCAAACACAACCACCAGAAATCAAAACAACCAACAGATTTGAGTCACTTCAAAATTTTGACGAGCAGAACCAACAACAAGAGAATGAAAGGAACAACATCCAGGACCCTATTGACAGTGGTGACCAGACAGCAAAAAGAAGGGAGGTCATGATTGTTGGGGACTCCATATTGAGAAACACAGCAAGTTCAGTTCGCAGTTTGGACCCCCTTACTACAACAGTGTGCTGCCTTCCGGGAGCCTCGGTCAAGCACATCACTGAGAACGTGGACAGGCTCCTAGAACGAACAGGAGACGACCCGGTAGTAGTCGTCCACATCGGTACAAACAACATTGGAAGAGACAGACCAAAATCCCTGCAAAACAAATTCAGAGAGCTAGGAAGGAAATTAAAAGAGAAAACCAAAACTGTGGTATTTTCTGGTATACTACCCGCACCTTGCAAAGGACCATATGGACAGCTGGAAATAATTAATCAAAACGAATGGCTGAAGACGTGGTGCACACGGGAAGGCTTCACCTATCTTGATCATTGGACCACATTCTACAACGAGGACTATCTGTATAGACGGGATGGACTGCATTTAAATAACAAGGGAACTAGTCTACTTGGAGAAAAGATCCTCGAGCAGGTTCGGAAGCATTTAAACTAGAAAGGAAGGGGGGAGAAATCAACAAAAAAACAGAAGGGAGACCGCATCAAAACAAGAACAACAACTCAGGTAAGACAACCATTAAATGTATTTATCTAAATGCTAGAAGTATCAGAAACAAAATTCTAGAACTTGAAGCTACTGCACTAACAGGTAACTATGATGTGATAGGTGTTACAGAAACTTGGTTGTCTGAGAGTGATGGGGACGAATATAATATTTGTGGGTATACACTGTATAGGAAAGACAGGCAGGACAGAAGAGGAGGAGGGGTAGCGCTATACATAAGAAACAGTCTTGAAGCCCAGGTGTTAAACCTGGACAAAGAAAATAAAACCGAATCAATATGGGTCAGAATAACAGACAAAAATTCAAAAGGCATAATAATAGGAGCATGCTATAGACCGCCAGATTCAGACGGTGAGCACAATAATCTGTTATACAATGACATTAGAAATGTGTGTAGCAAAGGAGAAGCCATACTAATGGGGGATTTCAACTTCCCCCAAATAAAATGGGAAAACCCGGTGGGTAGCGCGAAGGATGAAATAGAAATGGTGGAAATGACAAATGACTGCTTCCTAACACAATTTGTGAAGGCACCCACTAGAGGGGAGGCATGCCTTGATTTAGTCTTTTCAAATAACGAAGACAGAATAACTAAAACAGAGGTCAGAGAACCACTGGCAAACTCAGACCACAACATGGTCTCATTTGAAGTGTTTTTTAAATCCCCAAAAGTAAAGACTAAAGCTAAGGTTTACAATTTTAGAAAAGCAAACTATGAAGGTATGAAACAGAGACTAACAGAAGTAGATTGGAGTAAAATAGAGAAAACACCCACAGAAGAAGGATGGTTGTTCTTCAAAAATGTAGTACTAGAGGCGCAAAACAATTATATCCCTAAAGTAGACAAATCTAAATGTAAAACTAAATTGCCAAAATGGTTTAATAGATCAATTAAAAAAAATATTCAGCGAAAAAAGGCACTTTACAGAGCATTAAAAAAGGACCAAAAAGAAAGTACGCAGAAAGAGTACACAGAACTGCAAACGCAAGTCAAAAAGGAAGTTAGAAAGGCCAAGAGAGAAATAGAAATGAACATTGCTAAGGGAGCTAAAACCAATTCCAAAATGTTTTTCCAATATTACAACAGCAAGAGAACATTCAAAGAGGAGATTAAATGTTTAAGAGATACAAATGGCAAAATCGTAGAGGAAGAAAAAAAAATAGCAAATATGTTAAATGATTACTTTTCACAAGTTTTTACAAAGGAAGATACTGACAACATGCCCCACATGTCATCCAGTTCCTATCCAGTTTTAAATAACTTTAGCATAACTGAGGCAGAAGTGTTAAAGGGACTAGGAGCTCTTAAAATAAACAAATCCCCTGGGCCGGATGAGATCCTCCCAGTAGTACTCAAAGAAATGAAAGAAGTAATTTACAAACCGCTAACCAAGATCATGCAGCAGTCTCTTGACACAGGGGTGGTACCGACAGACTGGAAAATTGCAAACGTAATACCAATCCACAAAAAGGGAAACAAAACTGAACCAGGTAACTACAGACCAGTAAGCCTGACTTCTATTATATGCAAACTTATGGAAACTATAATAAGATCCAAAATGGAAAATTACCTATATGGTAACAGGGTACTGGGAGACAGTCAACATGGTTTTAGGAAAGGGAGATCGTGCCTAACTAACTTGCTTGATTTTTTTGAGGATGCAACATCGATAATGGATAATTGCAAAGCATATGACATGGTTTATTTAGATTTCCAGAAAGCTTTTGACAAAGTCCCGCACAAAAGATTAATTCTCAAACTGAACGCAGTTGGGATTCAAGGAAACACATGTACATGGATTAGGGAGTGGTTAACATGTAGAAAACAGAAAGTACTGATTAGAGGAAAAACCTCAGAATGGAGTGTGGTAACCAGCGGTGTACCACAGGGATCAGTATTAGATCCTCTGCTATTCCTAATCTACATTAATGATTTAGATTCTGGTATAGTAAGCAAACTTGTTAAATTTGCAGACGACACAAAAGTAGGAGGAGTGGCAAACACTGTTGCAGCAGCAAAGGTCATTCAAAATGATCTAGACAAGATTCAGAACTGGGCAGACACATGGCAAATGACATTTAATAGAGAAAAGTGTAAGGTACTGCACGCAGGAAATAAAAATGTACATTATAAATATCATATGGGAGATATTGAAATTGGAGAAGGAATCTATGAAAAAGACCTAGGAGTTTTTGTTGACTCAGAAATGTCTTCATCTAGACAATGTGGGGAAGCTATAAAAAAGGCTAACAAGATGCTCGGATACATTGTGAAAAGTGTTGAATTTAAATCAAGGGAAGTAATGTTAAAACTGTACAATGCACTAGTAAGACCTCATCTTGAATATTGTGTTCAGTTCTGGTCACCTCGCTATAAAAAAGATATTGCTGCTCTAGAAAGAGTGCAAAGAAGAGCGACCAGAATTATTCCGGGTTTAAAAGGCATGTCATATGCAGACAGGCTAAAAGAATTGAATCTGTTCAGTCTTGAACAAAGAAGACTACGTGGCGACCTAATTCAAGCATTCAAAATTCTAAAAGGTATTGACAGTGTCGACCCAAGGGACTTTTTCAGCCTGAAAAAAGAAACAAGGACCAGGGGTCACAAATGGAGTTTAGAAAAAGGGGCATTCAGAACAGAAAATAGGAGACACTTTTTTACACAGAGAATTGTGAGGGTCTGGAATCAACTCCCCAGTAATGTTGTTGAAGCTGACACCCTGGGATCCTTCAAGAAGCTGCTTGATGAGATTTTGGGATCAATAAGCTACTAACAACCAAACGAGCAAGATGGGCCGAATGGCCTCCTCTCGTTTGTAAACTTTCTTATGTTCTTATGTTCTTAAATGAAATCACCACACTTTACTTACTTCTATTGGTTGAACCTAAGATTTCCCAAAATATTCTGTTTACCCAGCTAAGTTAATAGAATGTGTCCATTTAGCTGTGCAATTCAGACACAGCTGGCGTGCCTTTGGTAAATCATGTGAAAAACAATTCTAGTTGGTAATATCCATGAGGAAACAAACATGTACAGATCGTCCCCTATGTTATACATATCCATTCTTTCTTTGGAGCTATTTTTTTCTTTTCTTTAACAGTTTAAAGCAGATTATGCTGGATTCCACTCTACAGGCAATTGTTTTTGTCTTATCTGACCATCTAAGCTCTTGGGGAGGGGGAGGATGCATTATTTCAGGTATCACTTTAAGAAGTGAAGCCTGTCAATTGTCCACCACTGGGTTATAAAGAACAGAATGTAAAGCAACAGGGGAAAATGTTAACTATCATCTTAGCTGCCTTACTGGAGACATATAGTATTTGGTTGGGTTGGTTGGGCAATAAGGCAAATAGGGTCACTTGTGCCAACCACTTTTTAACCCTTTCATGCATAGAATATTGAAAGGAGTTTCAGAGACTAATAGATTTTTCATTGAAATTGTTTTCAATTTTTTCTTATTGCTTTATATGGGGGGAAAGATGTCATCCGTGTATGAGGTCATCATGCTTTGGCGTTTTCCATCTGTCCCCATGTAAAGACTAGAAGAGTTTTTTAATCCGTCCCCATAGGAGGTTGCTATGTATGGAAGGGTTGATTTTTTAAACGTACAGTCTTTCAGTCTACAGTGATATCAGTCATAACTCAATTCCCGGTCCTGCCCTACAATTACAAAGTTGACAATACATTTTTGTATGGAGAAACAGACCGCATTAATTAGTTTCCAAAAGCTAGGGGGGAGGAGGGGAGTATGTGGAAACCCTGTGTTTAAAACCTTTAAACATTCGTTTAGGCTTATAGAATAAAGGTTCACTGCCTGGTCCAAATATTAAAGACAAATCATACAATTGTGAAGGGGAGCTCTCATCTTGAATGTCAGCACTGGAAGTCAAGCAAACAGACACACAAGTGTATAATGGCTATTAAAACTAATTGTTAAGCCAGTATTTGAGTCTCTGGTCACTGCCCTGATCCTTTCAGTATATTAGATTAACTACTAGGTTGGGGATTGTGATGCACATTTTAAGAGCATTGGTAGACAGTCAATTACAATGTATGGTTGTTAGGGAGACATACAATAAGCTACCACTATAACTAAACAGCAGTGAATAAAATATGCATAGCCTCCAAACATCAAGACATTGGTTGTATTCTGAGATTTTTGTTAGAAAAAGTTCTTTCTTTTCACTTAAAATTTTTAAACAGTAAAAAAAAAAAAAAGATACTGTACTTGACTAAGAAATATTCCAGCTTCGCCAATACATCTAGAAATGCATTTACATTGTATTTGTATTAAAAATTAAAGCAATTTGGAGACACTGATGTATTGTAGTATGTTGAGGGACGAATTGTGTTTTATCTGAAAGTTTCCTGACCACCTTTCAGTGATTTGAAACAGATGCTTACAGCTGGCATGACCGGTATGGAAAAGGTATTAATTCAGGAGCTGATATGTACAGTAAGTCTGGATCAGAAATTGATAACATTTTCTATTCCAGGGATCCGATTTCTCACCGTAAGTAAATTGCCCACACCATACACGTTCTTTGGAGGAGTCACAATAGGCCCAGGTCCTTGTCCCAGTTGAATTTCAACCAGGGCATGAAGTTGTTAATCACTTTATTGTGTATTTAGTACATATTAAACAGAATATATCCCAGGACCAGTAATTGCCTGCACACAGGTTATTGTATTTCCATTTTGCATGCAGTTGCGCACACACCCTTTTAAGATCAACTTGTCAAAATTAAAACTACAGATTGTACTTTTAAAAACAAATGCAGAGCTGCTTTAGAATGTTATTTTGCTGATTTATGGTGCTACGATATATATATATTTTCTTAGGGGAATTAAATTATTGAGCCAGGAGGCTCTTTTTAAATGTGGTTTATTTCAAGTATATTACAAACACATTCAAAAGCTTATAAATTACACTCATAATAAATAATAATAATAATAATAATAATAATAATAATAATAATAATAATAATGTACACTAAAACCAGGTTAAACAAACAAAAAAACAGTCACAGATAGAAAGGAGATGCTAAAATTGAGCATCATTCTCTTGTTGATAGCTGTCGATTCAATGGTTGAGGATGTTTTTGAGCACATTCAGCCCTATATTTGCCTTCAGGTTGTCCTTGAGCATTTGGTGTGCACAACAGGGATTAATTATTCCCAGAGAAAGTAGATCATTTGAGACCTCTATGACCTATTCACAAGTTAGTATGTTGTATTCAAGGACTTTGCCTATGGGGCTAAACTGTATCATTTCAGTGAGGAATCAAAAACTGTTTTTAAAGCTGTGTAGAATGTAAAGGTCAGTAATTCTGGGCCTAAGAGGCTCGGCCTGTAGCCAAAACACATCAGACAGAGACCCCCAAAGACAAGAAGCAGCTGTGCGGAGCACAAGAGGAAGGAGGTGGGAGAACCTAGATGACATAAGGAGAAGGATCCGGTCCAAATAAAAAACATGTGTTATGCTGCTATGTGCTGAATCTTTGTAGAGTGTTAAAAGAGTTAAAAAAAAAAGTAGGATTCTGTCAGATACTGATTGAAATAAAATCTTATTTACAAGAAAAGAACACGTTATTTCTATTTAATAAATGTCAAATGTAGTTCAATACAGATGTGTAGTATAACTGTAGGAAATGTACAATCCAGTTTAATCATTTTGGTATTATATAGCAGGATTGTGTTTCATGCAAAACATATGATTTGAGGTAATAAATCATTTTTAGAGTCTATGCATATAGAGAAACGAATGCCACCTGGTGGTTAAAAATAGACTACTTAACTTTTTTTCTTATTCCAAATATGAAATACTGGTTTAAAATAAAAAAAAAAAAAAGTGTCTTCTGTTAGCAACAACTAAAAACGGCAGTTTTCCCTAGACTTACATAAAAATGTTAGTGCAAATAATATTAACTAATAATTGCGACCTGCTGTATGTAGCACAGACAACAAGACTTACAAGTACAGTGCTACCTTGATATTTTACTATAAGTGTTAACTATGATAAAATAGTGAAATATAAAAAAAAACAGCTGGTCCATATACATCAAAGTATAGCATATTACAATTTATGATAATCATTGTCTAACCGCAAATAAACTGAATAAGTAAATTATCGAATCAGAAAATAACAAGGCAGCACTGTATGGATAGTGATCCTGATGGCCTCATTCACTAAAGCTTCTTACAAGTTGAAATAAGGCACAGTTTAACACCATCTCTTAACGCTCGCCTTATTTCTACAATTAAGGTGGTATTCAGTAAGATAAAGGCCCCTTATTAAGGCGTGCATTATGGAACTCATTAGCACACCACAGCGAGCTTCTTATCTGATAAAGCACACCCTAAGGAAATGACGGCATACAGAGGAGAGTACATTATTATTATTATTATTATTATTATTATTATTATTATTAAAATAATAATAATAATAATAATAATAATAATAATAATAATAATAATAATAATAATAATAATAATTTATTAGCAGACGGCCTTATCCAGAGTTACTTACTACTCTGTGCACAGAACAAGTGGAGGAACTGACAGGGCTGTTAGACACAAACAGAGATCCTGAGGAAACACAGAAATGTTCACCTACATAAACATGTGTGAACATTTTTATAAATGTAAGGCTGTTTGTATTAAATAAAATAATACAACCCCAGCGATAGATAGATGCTTTAAGATGCACCTTATCTAGGTTGATGAATAAGGCGTTCAATAGTGCGCACCTTATCCTAGTAGAAGGCACATTAAAGCATAAGACCCTTTAGTAAATGAGGCCCTGAGTGACTATTAAATCTACAGTACTGTATCATCTTCATTTTTCTCAATTCTGTGTCATTGCATTCTGTTGTCACATGATGGCGACCTTGAGTTATTTCCAGCAGCTTGCTATGTTATAAACTATATTACATATCAACTAGTTGAATAGTACACATTGTGGTGTTTATCAGGGGATACAATTCTAAATTGTAAAGCATCTTCTTGCTCACACACAAATCATGTTTATTTTTTATTAATAAAAAAAAAAGCACAAAACTTAACTTTGCCAAGCTGCTTTGATGTAATGCTGCAGCAGTTTGTACATTGTCTGGCTGTTTTAAATGGAGCTGAGCATATCTCAAAAGGAATGTATTCAAATAAAGGACAGGAGACGTAAACGTGTTTTAATTATTTATTTATTTTAACCCTTTTAGTCCCAATTTTTTTAATTTAATTTAATTTTTTGAGCTCCTTTTATCAAGTATACATGTGAACAGGACAAAATTATTATTATTATTATTATTATTATTATTATTATTATTATTATTATTATTATTATTATTATTATTATTATTATTATTTATTTTACATACACTACTTCAGACTGGGACCTAGGAGTCCTGTGAGGTTCCAATGTGATTTCTGACAAGCTTTGTTAACATACAGAGATAAATAAGCCCTGAACAATTTAATATATGTATTTAATAATCTTACATTAATAATGTATAAACCCCCAAAGTGGCTAATAGTGACTATCTTTCAAAAACGAGCTTGGGGGATACAAACACGCTGCAAATAAAAAGATCACCCTCCTTCAGGGAACACAAACAAAGTCACTAGCAGCAAGAGGGGACATGTGTTATCCATTATATGAAACTTTGCACTGTTGATGAATGATTTTGAATTCACCTCCATTTATAGGTTTTATGTATAAGTGACTTAGGTCTGGAACTTGATTTCCTTGATTATGATCTTTTAGGCTCCTAGAAGAAAAGACCTCAAAAGCCTGCTTGTTTACTCATAGTTTTACCTTATACCTTACTGGAGGTGAACTGAAAATCATTCATCAACAAGTGCAAAGTTTCATACAATGGATAATAAAAGTCCCCTCTCGCTATTAGAGAGTCTTTTTGTGGTAGACTGAGCTCATCCTCTGTGACCTTCATTTTAAGGCACGATTCAAAACTAATCATATTTTTGTTATGTTGATCCAAAGTTTTCAAGAAAAGTCTCTACAGTAATATTCCTTCATGTGATGAAAGGCACTGGGCAAAGAATTACACATTTCAAAAGCAATTTCTTTTGGTTTCAGACCATTCAGGCATTTGCATCGGCACAGACCTTTCCTCTTCTAATTTTTCTGATTCTTACTTGATGTTTTATTAGTCCACATTCATTTCTCCCCCTGAACAGCCAGAGACAAATAGGCATGCGCTAGGGAGAACAGGCTGCAGAATATCTGTTCATTAACCACTGCTGTCCCCACATAACTGCAGGTTTTTATGTATTTGACTTTCAATAATAAATAAAAAAAATACAGCCACACAATTGCTGAGCCATTTATAATTGAGAATAATACCAATTATCATTGAATTTATTGTGTAATGGGATAATTGGCATTATGCGACCTTCATTAATTGCTCATTAAAACCAGAAACTGCTTCTAATAATGAATTGAAAATGGTCCCATTAAACTAACCAACTGATCAATGCATTCTGGAAACTGAATTTTAGAGACTCACTAAGGTAACATAGGTTGGGTTCCAATGCTATACTCACAGTCACATGCATAATAAAAAAGACGATTAAGAGGACTTTCACATATTCACATTTTTCCTTTTTTTTAATCATATGATGAATCCTGAGCATTTGAGTATAATTTTGTACTGGGTGGATTTAAAATACATCTACTGTGTGCTGCTATCAAATTAACAATTGAAGTCTGACACAAAGGACATTAGTCATTGTCTGATAAATAATTGACCACGGTTACATTTAGGTGTCCTGAGCTGAAGGCGAGAGCACTTAACAAAAGACAAGGTCAGTTATCTTGTGTGAAGGATCATTGCAGAGGATAGTAATGCTATTATAAGTTAAATGTACTGTATGTAGTCTAGATCACTAATGCATGTGTCTCCAATAAGATTGCTACAGAATTACAGCAGATGACATGAGTCCCCATCAAGTTTTAAAATACCAAGTTCATGTAAAAGGCGGTAAGAGATGACCCAGCAGTCTCCTGTGGTTACAGCTGACTCGTAAGAGAAGTCAAAAGGAACTAATACCCAGCTTGTGCATCACAGGGAATTTCCAACCTTCGACACCTTAAAAACTTTACTGCCTGGAAATCAATTAGTTCCCAGCAATCGATCATCCTTCAGTGCTTGAACAAATAGTGAAAGATGCAAGTGACTTTTTTTTTTGTGACAAGCTAGGCGAGTGGAACACAAATTTATATCTATTTGAGAATATAAAAAAATACAGATACAAGTAGAAGCTGATAGCCTGCCTTTTTTTGTCACAATACCATCTATTCCGTTCATAATGACCAGATAGTTCAAAACAACCAGGAAGAAAAACAGCCACACTTGCCTAGTTGTTATCTGACAAGGGTTGCATGATGCTAAAATCAAAAAATAAGCTGGGCTGAGTAAGTCAATACACACCAGTAAGCTTTTCAGGTCCACTGCACATAAAAATAATAAATAATAATCTATTATGACCAGATAGTTACTTTACTTGTCTTACCTACAGCATTCAAGTTAAATAGAAAATTAAAAGAAAATGCGTCATTGAGCAATGCTAGTCTCCATGCCCTATTACTGCCCCCATTACTTGTTCGAGGGTCTTGTATACCTACCCAGCAAATTGATTTAGAAAGACAGGTATAACGCAAAGACAATGGATTTTTATGTTTTCTTTGGATTTGGTTTGCCAGCTGCAAGTCTGTTCTGGAAAATCCTCGCAACTGCATTATTCCCACTGTAGTCCAAATAACTTAGTATTGACTAAGGCATGGTACAGTTGCCTACTAAAGTAGTGGAGCTCAGTCTTAAAAGTAATTATTTGGTGTATTCTTTAATTTGCTCTTTTTTGATTTTACTGTACTTTATATCTGCTCTTATCTGTAATGTGATATTCTATAATGTGATATTTTGTAATGTGATTCTTGGTACCGTGATATTTTGCAAAAACTGTAGGTCTAGCGAGCTTCTTTTTCTACAGTGCATATATGAAAAGGTCATTGATTACAGTTTATGTTTTTTGTGGTTCTTACTGTGGTGTATAGTGGTTGATTCACAATCCCCTTAGCTTAACATGTTACTTAAATGTTAAGTGATATCTTATTGTAAACCATTATTAGGCGTAACTCCCAGACCTCTGTAAATAATGTTACTTTCACTTTAAGCTTTCCTTTGCCAGTAACTGAATTACCTGAACAAACCTGTTACAATCTATGAGTATAAGTCAGTTAAAGAACAGAGAAAAGTACGATTGGCAGTTTTCATCTGGGACATTCTTCCTCAGGCAAGATTACTTAAGTTCTTAAGTACATTCTTTCAAACAGCATATAGTATTGCTCAAATTCCTTAGATGACAATTGCCTTACTCAAGCCTAATTGCTTAAAATAAAATTGATGCTGAACCAACATGTATTGTTTTCAGGCCTAAATCTAAATCAAAATGTATTATACTAAAATAACATCTAGTGCACATCCAGCAATCATGCGTATTATAAATGTGAACACTTTTAAGTACTGCAATCATATTATACACTGTAAAATATTGACTAGTGCAAATAGAAGTCCACTCTGTGCCTTAATATGCTTTGATATTGTTCTTAACACTTAAATTGACCAAATTATTATTTATTTTCTTTGTAAAATATATATATATATATTAAAACAAGTAAATATATTTTAGGTTTTGAGCTTATTGTCATTGGTTGATTGAAACTGAAGGTTGCAATTTAATTATTTTGATACAGCACACTCAGCATCATTAGATGTTTGGGAATCAACAGGAAATGAACATGAATCAGCGAGAAACATAAGCCTTGATGACATACTGAATCTTAAATATTCAAAAGGTCAAATATTTGCTGATTAAATGATAACATAAAAATAATTCAGTGCTTTCATGTTTTCAAGGAAGATCAACTGGGAATACCAATAATATAAATGCAACCCTGTGGCAAAGTGGTGCTGAAGCAGTGCAGTAGAATAACGACCCACACTATTCCACAGTTAATGAAAGCTTTATTTTTGCTTTATAAATAATAAGGCTGGCAATACACATCAATGTGTAGTTACCCAGCCAAAACCCCATTTCAGTTCCGAAATAATAACAACAATAATCATGTGACACTTATACACAACATGATCACAGTCCAATGTGAGTGCTCTCAGCAAAAGTGGTGAAATACACGATAAATGGTGAACAGTAGTGAAGTGCAGCTTCATCGCATACCCTGATATACTGTCAGTCACGCCTTCTTTGGTAACAAGTGCAATCGCGTTTTCCTTACCACCATCATCGCCTACCACGTTAAGTGATGACTTCTGCTATTGTGACTCCGCCCCCTTTCTGGATGACCGACTTCCAACTGACCCTGGAAAGACCTGCCAAACCATCCAGTCTGGGGCACACTGTTCTCGTTATACAGCGACCTCACAGGTCGGGAGAGAGATTGTTGACTCGGATTCATTCACTCTCTGTCACAAACCCCTACAGGTTTGCAATAACTTGTGCCTTTGAAACCAAGACTCGGAGTAACATAAATCACTTTCAATGCTTTCCACTGCCCCTTTTTCTGATTACTTTGGGCTCATTCCTCTTCTCTATTACTCTTATACTTCCCCAGTCCCACTTTAGGTTGTGATTGTGGTTAGGACTCAAGTGTAGAAAGTGTATAGCAAGATAGATAAATGCACTTGCAAATTAAGATGATGATTATAATGATGATAATAACGATGATGATGATGATGATGATGATGATGATGATGATGATGATGATGATGATGATGATGATAATGATAACCAATTAAATATGTATGGAACCCAAATCAGACTAGTTGATGCTTTCCTGCTTTCAGTATATGAATGTAAGATAAAATCTGTTAGCAATTAAGGACGTTACCCTTATACGGTTATTGACCCTTCATCTTTACAAGACCGTGTTACAATAAAATTTGATTATTTTGAACTTTTCTGAATGGATGTAAAATGACAGGAAACTAAATAAGAAAACAATCTCAGCATATGTATTATGCTTAAGAAAATTAACAATGAAAAATTGAATGTGAATTACTTAATGTTAATATACACATAGAGCTTATGGAACTAATGGATATTCTGAGAGGAATTCATTAACTGCTAAGAATGGACGGGTTTAAGCTTCAACTAAGCACTGAATTAGCAGTGAATTAGCACTGATCACAGAGATTCACAGGAGGAAGCTGTTTCTTAAGAATGCCAGGAGATGCCATTAATGATTGTTTAAAATAAAGTTGTTTTCAGTTTATAATAGTATCGTTTACTTTCAAAGCTGCCATTTAACTACCTGGAATGGACCAATTTTATAAAGTAAATGGGATCTATAACAGACATTAGTTAGGCCTCATATACACTGCCTGTCTGCATTTCTGAAATTGTGCAATTTTATTTTAATTGCCAAACACAATTACTGCATGGCGCTCTATAAACAGCTTTATTGTAAATATTTTTTTAAAGATTTTACCGCTCAGCCGTGAAAGAGTTTACTGTGCCCAATAACAACAAAGAAACAATTTGGAAATTGTTTAAACATGTATGAAATTAGAAAGGTGATTTATCATTTTCTAGTTATGGATCCTGGATTTGTCTAAAAGCACTTTTAATAACATGTAGTGGTTAGAAAAAGAGTAGGGTTGCTTTCAGTTTTTTTTTTTTTTTTTTTTTTTAATCTTCTGATTACACTATTTGATAACGCAGCATGAGGGGAAATAGTTCTAAAAAGAATATCTAATTAGCATGTCAGGAATCAGGACTACTTTGCATTACAAAGAGAAGAAAGTGTGTCCAGATCAGCTGATATTTACAACATTGAAATGTTCACCAATTTGCTGTTTTGTTTAGTTATGTGCTGCTCTGTATTTATCTTTAAAACATATCAGATATTATAATATATCAGATACATATTACAATAGCAGAATAACAGAGGAAAATAATACAAGATAAAAATATAAATTGCTTTCTCAATGATAACCTAAAATATACTCCTCTGTTACCTGTGGTTTAAAAGAGGGAAAATGTACAGCTGTAATTACTAGAACAACACACTAATAGCATACATGATTTATATAAAACCACCAATGTTTCCCTACTAACAAGAATATGGAAATGAAAACGTTACTTTGTTCAGCAGCAAATGATCTGCCTGGCAGCCCTAGTAATTATTGTCTTCACCATGGATATATACAGTTTGATGATATTTCCCGGTACTTTCTGTAACTGTCACAATTGTGGAATACTCTCTTACTTTGTTGTGAGTTGCATCTATATGTTTACAATAAAAAAGGGACAATATTTTTTATTTAATCCAAAGAACTCAGTAAATCTGCCCTGAAGTGTGTATATTGAGGTGTTTTTTTTTTTGTTAATAGTTAATTATGGAATCACACAACGGGTTGAGTTTGATTTAGTTGCTGTAAGCTTGTGGACCAGTGAAACAAGTCAAGGGGTTAAGAATTTAGGGAGATTGATGGATGGGTGGATGGATGGATGGGCAGCAGTAAAAAGTAGGGTGTTGAATGGAACTGTAATGTCTGCTGAGCTACACGATCTGTGAAAAATAAATTAGGAACTAGTGTCCTGAATGGAATTTCTCTGAGCTTGCCTGTAATACACATATTTCTCGACAGCCTATTCACCTCAACGCAAGTGAACGGGACAATCAAGAACCGCAGTGATGTCAGAGTGAAGACTGCAGGTTATCTCCCACTATCTCATTTAAAGGCTGTCAACAACAAGCTGGATTTCCAAGATATCTGTTACACAAAGAAAACAGAATTTGGGGAATTTCAACTTTAATTTTTTTGTGGCCCAGACTCAGCATAATGGAAGACAGCCATTGCAAATACAGAGTGCATTATTAATCTATTTTCAGCTTTTTAGCTAGCTTTTCAGTTCTGCCACAGTTGCCAGCACAAGAGAAAATAGTGCACTCTCTCAATCCTCAAGCTGACCTGCACATAATATGTACCATATCCACACTGGTTTGAGGCTACCTGGGAACAGCATTCTGTCCTTTTGTAATGTATCTTAAAGTGAAAATAAGTCTCTTTCATCTGACACTGGATAAAAAAAAAACATAACACATATATAAAGCCATACAGTTTGGAAAGATGGGAAATTTGGGATTTGATTGATGGCTAAAATGTCTAATTGATATCATAAATTAAATGTTTGTTTTACTTATATGAATAACTTATCGTGTCATCAATTGACACAAAACTAACATATTTTACATGATGTAGCAAAATGCTGTGAGCAAAAAGGAGATTTCTCTTGTACCTTCTGCGCCTACCTTTTTTTCCGACAGTTTCTTTGAATGGTTGAAGTGAGATAGCAAGTTTTTTTTTTTTCAAAAAGATGTGTCTACACACAGGAGATGGCTGTTACAGGAATGTAATTTCCTATTGTCTTATCCACACATTTCAAAATGTTCTTGGAATTTCAGATGAAAAAAAACTGTTCTCTTTGCTAATTATTTAATCATTTAGCAGACACTTTTATCCAAAGTGATTTATAGAGACTGGGATGAATTATACATTACAACTGTTGCAGAGTCACTTACAAAAGGTCCTTTACGGTTTTATGTTTCATCTGAAGGACGAAGCACATGAAGTGACAGCTCAGGATCACATACAGTGACACTGACTGAGCTTGAACCTGGAACCTTCTGGTAACAAGCCCCTTTCTTTAACCACTGGACCAGCAAACCTCCTTATCATACATATCCTATTATGTTCTGAAGTTGGTAAGCAACATTTTTGTAATAATTTTGTGACCAATATTTATTGATGAACTAGGCCTCCAACAAATAGGCTACATTTATTCCCTGTTTATCTACAGTAGTTTAGTCTGCCATCTGCAGGGCACTGACTGACATTACATATATTGTTTTTAAAACCTTTTTTTCAACAATGTGTTTGATTTTCCTTAATGTAATTTAAACAATAGTATTCATGCATATGAGAAAACACAAGATACAAACTAATTTAAAGGCAGTATCATTTACTATATACAGTGCCTTGCAAAAGTATTCAGACCCCTGACCAGTTCTCTCATATTACTAAATTACGAATGGTACATTGAAATTCCGTTCTCTTCGATATTTTATTTTAAAACCTTAAACTCCAAATCAATTATTGTAAGGTGACATTGGTTTTATGTTGGGAAATATTTTTAAGAAAAATAAAAAACTAAAATATGTTGCTTGCATAAGTATTCAACCCCCACACATTAATATTTGGTAGAGCCACCTTTCACTGCAATAACAGCTTTAAGTCTTTTGGGGTAAGTATGTACCAGCTTTGTACACAGTGTCGGAGTGATTTTGGCCCATTCTTCTTGGCAGATTTGCTCCAGGTTGTTCAGGTTGGTTGGACGACGCTTGTGGACCACAATTTTCAAATAGTGCCACAGATTCTCAATGGGATTGAGATCAGGACTTTGACTGGGCCAGTGTAGAACATTCACATTTTTGTTCTTGAGCCACTCCAATGTTGCTTTGGCATGATGCAGCTTCCACTTCCTGATTAATGATCCAACTGTGCTCACTGGGATTTCCAAACACTTAGATATTATTTTGCACCCTTTCCCTAATCTCTGCATTTGTATTACTTTATCTCTAACTTCTGTAGAATGCTCTTTGGTCTTCATTTTCCTTCAGATTCACAGCCTTACCAATGATCCTTCAACAGTGGGGTTTTTATCCAGAAAATCTGACAGCAACTTTAATGTTTCACAGGTGGAGGCCAATGGTAAGGTAATTGTGTCCTCTTTAGGGCAATTTCTTTCATCGGTGCAAACTGGGAGCTTCCACAGCACAAGGGTTGAATACTTATGCAAGCAAGATATTTCAGTTTTTTATTTTTCTTAAAAATATTTCCCAACATAAAACCAGTGTCACCTTACAATAATTGATTCTGAGTTTCAGTGTAAATAAAATATCAAACAGAATGAAATTTCAATGTACCATTTGTAATTCGGTAATATGAGAGAATTGGTCAGGGGTCTGAATATTTTTGCCAGGCACTGTATCTGCTGCTGGTTGGATCAAAGTAACATTTTTCAACAATCTTTTGAATGTCTAGTATTTTAAAAGAGTCAACCTCAGCAGATGTTTAAAAAGAATAAAAACATTTAGATACTCAAGTGCATTTCACAGAAAATGTCTCTTTTTTTGACAATTTCTAGATTAGGTTTATGCATACATATTGTAAAGTGTTGAAAATTGAAATAATGGGAAGTGTTGGACTCACGGTGATTGATAACATTTCATTATGAGCTAATTCAAATTTTTCTAACAGCAGCGGTATCTATAGACTTATCCAATTATGTTTACTGATGTTTGGCAATTTCACAGTGGCAATTCATATTCAGTATCAGCCAGTTCTATATAGCTGTAGGCTCTGTTTGTCAAATTTAAGCTTAACTGACAATAAAAAAAACTACCTCTTCAGTCGACTTCTATTTAAATGAAACCTCAAAACAGATATATTATGTATGCCAGCCGCAATTTGATTTCAGACCTACAGTGTGCTGGGAAAGAATTTAAGGGGAAATAAATAGATTTTTGAGAGGCTGCATTAAATAATTTACTTTAGTATTCATGATAATATATATATTGCAAACCATTACCATCATAATACTGTTTAACATGGCTGTTGAATTCAGAACAAATATACTTCTATTAAAAAGGAAACAAAGAAAAAGCCCAATTGAAATAAATGTATTAAATGCGTTGGTGTGCGATCACATCATGTAACCCTCCAGCATGGGGAGACCGCCCAAGCAGTCCCCTTGTAGGGTGAATCTGGGTCTACTATATTGATAAGGAGCAAGAATGCCTGCTTGTGGGACATGGGTATCCAATTTGCTCCACCTAAAGATAGTTTTTTTTTCTTTGTACAGAGCTGCTAGTCAGTGTTGAGCTGTGATGTGTATCTTTCATTAAAGATGCAGGGTCCCATAAGGCTTTTTAAAATTCTGAACTCACAAGCCCATGTTGCTTTTTATGTGTTTCTTGGAAAATAGTCTCTGTATACAAACTACCAAAAATGGAAACAAAGGGAAATGTTGATTTTTGTTTTGCATCTCTAATGCTATAGATTGGTTCTGTGTAACATATGGTTTGGGTAACTTAAGCATGTTTGACATTGAAGCACAGTTCTACGATTGAAAGAAAGCAAAATCAAATGAAACTAGTTATCCTTTAGACATATATCATATAAAAATGTCATCACAAAAACAACTGCATTTTTAACTGTAGCTAAAGAATAAAAATGATAATTCATTCAATTCCAGTAACAGCAAAACACCTATTACATACTGAAGAACGTAATGGAGGCATAAGCCTGATATTTACTTTGAAAAACAACATTATACTGAAAGATTGTTTTTCAAGGTAGAATGCCATTATTATATAATTCCATTTACTAATGGAAGTTTAATTTCAACTGAATATCTGTCTTTCATGTTTACAGCGATCATTTTGGTGTAATTCGAGTCCAGTCTGGTATCCAGTAATAATAGTAGTCATCCCTCTTTTCCAGGTACTTATATCTAGTATTATTTCGGCCACATCCTGCCTGTTGGCTGTCATGCATTCTAAAGACCTATGAATTTTTGCACAATGTATTTTTTATGCACGTATTTTTGCTCTTTTTGTTCCTTTATAAGATTTGAGAATAGGAGAATTTATTCCTGAGCAATACCTTTAGAAGGACTTATACATATTCTTACATTTTAACTTTGCCATAACAATTACAATAATAATAATTATAATATACCTTACTTTAAGCATTTTTCCCTTTCCATATCACTAAATAGAATATGCATTTTTGTTAACAAACAGAATTAATGTATATGGTGTCATAAAAATGATAATGTTTGTATTAATAGACATAGTTTACTAATTATACTATGTAGCTCTTATTTAGTTTGGTCTCTTTCACGTACTAACAAATACAGACCATCCGATAATCAAGACAAGCCAACTGACATGTGGTAATATTATTTGATTCTCCATGTTCTATGCAAGTGAATAGGAAACACTTTTGTTAGTGTCCATAAATAAGCACAAACCTGCGTGTCTCTAGAAATACCAATAGCAATTAGCAAGTTGTTAACGTGCAAATAAAAAAAAAAAGGTCTCAGCATAAAAGTGGAAAGAGTTTTAGAAAACAAAAATAAAACAAAAAATGCACTGCACTCAATCATAATGAAACATTCTTTCAATCAGGAGGATGAAAGTAATGTTTCAGTACTAACTGTTAGAGAACATGATTCCATAGGGGACATTGAATTCTGTGCACCGGGCAGACAGGATATCACTGAACCGCAAGGGAGGAGACCAAGTGATGTTCTAGGCTATGATTCGCCAATACTTAGTCATTATCAGTTTTCTCTGTATCCATCTTTACCTGACGCTAGCATGTCTGAACCTGGTGAAGAGGAGGAACAGCTGGAGACAGGAGACGTGTGAATTTAAGGGACAGCTGCTAGTAGACAGTGGACAGCTGGAACTGCAGAAGAGATTATCACTGGAGATGCTAAAGAGATGACTGCTGCAGATGTTTGAAAGGTGGTAGCTGACAGTCATTGCTGAACGCACAGTGACTGACATCTTCAGGACAACTTGAAGAATAAGCATGTCAGAATGACTAGATATGATGGATACCAAGGATTCAAAATTATACAGTAGAAAACAGCTAGATGAAAGACTGATGAAAAAAAAAACAGTCCAAGCCACACATACATCAAATATAGTATGTAGGGAACATTGGATTCATTGTGGGTGTTTTTACTTTATAAATAATAATATCTGTGTGCAAGTTTTATCATAAGTTTTATTTCATAAATGACTGCAAATGTATGTTAATTTTAGACTGCTAATGGCTTCATTACACAGTTCTGTACTAATGGGTGCTGTACATGTATTGGATAATAATTTAATGACCTATATATGGGCTGTTCCAGTAACTACTGTGTAATTACATGAAATGGACTTGTGGGCAAGTGTACTTGGAGATTGACTCACATTGTATCCTTTCCGAAGACAGCTATCACCTTATGTACCCAATGTGCCCTGTAATTATCGCTTCATTCTGACTTTAGCAATATAGTGTTATAAGAACATACAAACATGGCAGTTACAAAAAAAAAAAAAACATGACACAATGCTTGATATATATATGATATATATATATATATATATATATATATATATATATATACTATATATATATATATATATATATATATATATATGCGCCCTTAATAAAAACACAGCCTTAACAAACACTCTTATAAATGTACCTTTAGAATAGTGTGACTAAATGAGCTGATGTTGGAGGGATCAGCAAAGGCTAAGCAAAGAACACTGGAGCCCAGGTGCAGTTGTGGGGGTGTGTTTATTTAATTAAGCTGCCCGGACGATGCAGGAACAAGGAATTGATAAACTAGGGTACATTTTGACCTTGTGTATGTTCTGTGTCTGGAACAATGTAACACATGCCAAGAAACTGATAGTGTTTAGATATTGTTAGGTATACATTGTGGAAGCTGAGTTCACAAAGATCAGCTACACACACACGCAGTTAGGTAACATACAGTATATAAGACAGAGCGAGTGAGACAAGCTTACCTGCATCCTATCCTCAAGAGAGACCATCTCCATACCCGAGCAATCTCCCCGAGAACAAGGTAACTGATCATTATCTGATTTCTGTTTAAAATTAGGTGCCACATTTGTTGTGATAAATGTTTACACTATAGATGTGTAACTTGGGAACAGTGGAATGGAAACTTACTGACATAGTGACTGGTATAGTGTGCACTCATTTGCAGATATCTATTTAAAGTGTTCATTTTACTGTTTGAAAGTTGGATTAGTCTATAAGTGATTTGTTTTTTTTTTGTTTTTTTTCTTGTGAATGCAGTCAATGAGAAATATACCATGAAAGATTATTTTTTATTTTTTTTTATTTTTTTTTGGCTGACGCCTTTAGCCAAGGCAAAATATATTATACAGTATAGTTAACAGTAAGTACAAATAACACTAAAATACAACATGAACAAAGATGCAGCAAGTTAGGTTTATAACAAATTATATCGACAGTTACATAATAGTAGCAGTGCAGAAGTGCAAGGACAGTGCAGTAAGTGATGGTCCAGCAATGGGGTGCATAGATCAAGAGCTGTAGAAGTGTAGTCTAAACAGGTTGGTCTTAAAGAGGCGGCGGAAAGCAATGAGTTCCATGAGTTTGTATACTGAGTGACCAGACGCTATCAGCTGACAGCATTTATCATTTCCTGAGTAAACAATGAAATAGTTACAGAGCTATCATATCTTATATTGATACAGACACGTGTGTATTTATGTATGTTTGTATGTATGTATGTATGTGTGCGTGCGTGCGTGCTTGTGTGTGTATGTATGCATGTATACAGAGATGCTAGGGTAAAAAAATTCAAATAAACTGTAATTATAACAATTTCGGTTGATTGGGAATATTTGGGAATACTCTGTTAAAAGGCACTGTCATGTCTTTGTTTTAGGAGTGAGACTTGGCATAATGATATTAACATTTGAAATGTCCTGTTATCAGCAATGATGTGCTGTGACAAAATCTCCCATTGGTTAAACTTACCAATGACATTCAGAGACAGAGAATATCTACCTTCAACTGTTATATCCCACCTCCACTCACTTACGATTGGACTGCAGCAGAGAAAATGCAAATCTTCTATTGGGCAATCGCATCACAGGCCCTTAAAGGAAAACATTAGAGTATGTTTCGTAACATACATTTACAGCAGGCATCACAGCATTAGATACTAGTGCTCCTTGTACTGTACAGCTCCTAAAATTAAAGCTTTTTATAATAGTTAAAAAAAAGCCTGTTTTCTTGTGTAGGTTAAATTTAAACCTAGTCGGAAATGCAAAAGTTAATCTCTTATGCCATTTAATTGGTCTTATTGATCTGTGTGCTAAATAATATGGATTTAGTTAAATCAACACATAATCCTCACTTAGAATTCTGAACCGCAAATAAGTTTGTAGTTTTGATTGATTTTAAATCCTAAATAAACACTATTTTGTTAGATATCAATATCTTTTTACTCTATATTTCTCAAGAGAGATGTGTTTATATACAGTAGGTTGCAAAATGAATCCTGTTTCCGTATAAATCTGTAGGCAATTTTTTCTAGATAATACTCTCAAGTAGTGTGATATATATATATATATATATATATATATATATATATATATATATATATATATATATATATATAAGCAATTGCTTGGCAAAGCATTAAAATAATCCAAAAATGATGCATTCAGAGGGCTCCCGAGTGGCGCATCCAGTAAAGGCACTCTGCGTGAGTGCAGGATGCGTCCTATAACCTGGACATCACCAGTTTGAGTCTGGGCTATTCCACAGCCAACCATGGACAGGAGTTCCCAGGAGGCAGCGCTCAATTGGCTGAACGTTGCCGGGGGGAGGGCCTAGGTCGGCAAGCGTGTCCTCGGCTCACCGCACACCAGCAACCCCTGTAGTCTGACCGGATGCCTGCCGGCTTGCCTTTTAGTTGCCCAGGAGCTGCGTTGTCCTCTGGTGCTGTAGATCCTGGGTGGCTGGATGGTGAATCTGCAGTGTGTAAAGAAGCACTTGGCTGACAGCACACACTTCGAAGGACAGCATGTGTTCGACGTCACCCTCCCGAGTCAGCGTAGGGGTGATAAAGGGAGGCTGAGTCTAAATAATAATTGGGCATTTCAAATTGGGAGAAAATAACAAAAAATAATTGACAACGACTAAATAAAAAAAAAAAAAAAAAAGATGCATTAAAATACACCAGATCTAATACTGGCTAAACAGCAAATATATGTTGCTGAAAGCACTATTTCAGGTCTTAAAACTAAGTGGCATATATATGCATTTAATTGACATTTTATTATAGCTAAAACTTGTACTCCTCATTTGCTACCAGCAATTACTATATTATATCACGAAGATAAATATATAAGTTGGCATTCATTTAAGAAGTATTTTTCCCCAATTCAGTTTAAAGAAGTATATTGGAATATTCATTGGATTAAAACTATTAATACTAATACAACTTTAACAGAATGGTAATTTAGATTAAATTGATGCACTAAAATGAAGTGTATCCACTTCTTAATTGTACAACAGCATGAATAAATATTAGCATTAGAAGAATGATGGTTAAGATAATATATTTAATCATAATTGTCAATATCTCCAAGCACAATTTGACCCATGTGTCAATAAATATTGAGTCCAGTCTCCACAGTCTGGTAACACCTTACTTGTCTCTGTAGACAGCCAGTCAAAATTGTCCTATTCTAAATAACCAAGCCTCAATATCTGTGCCTGTGTGTGCTGCAGCTCCACTAAGCTTAGAGTCATGCATGAGAATGCCAGAATAATGAACATGTGTTTTCATTTGCTTTGGTAGACCACGCTGGTTGAGGGTTTTCTTGACCTTCAATCTGACAGGTCATTTCACATTTTGAAATCGAATCAGTCTGAACTCTGGTGACGGCAGTTAAAGTCAGTAATCATTAGACTCAAGGAAACACCATGCTTGTACTCATGAACCTCTTGTAACTTGTTCACTTGTAAAATAGCTCAGCCCCACTCTCAGTGAGACTTGGCATGCATCTTTCAATACAGCCCACTAGATCAGGTTTCTCTTCATAATCTCAGGCACTGCCACAGAGTGCAGTCTTACTGCCACAGAGAAAAACGATATTCAGCAATGTGCTACTTGCAGTATAAAATTAATTATATTACACTGTACACTTGACCTATTCCCTCAGTTATTAAATCAGCAAGTCATTTTATTA
The DNA here is from genome assembly GCF_017654505.1 of Polyodon spathula. NCBI lineage: Eukaryota > Metazoa > Chordata > Actinopteri > Acipenseriformes > Polyodontidae > Polyodon > Polyodon spathula. The sequence continues at coordinate 34,899,855 of NC_054544.1, forward strand.
CAAATACAGACCCCAAATACTGCATGTACAGTGCCTATAGGAAGGATTGACCACCCTTGGGTGTTTTCACAGTTTGTTGTGTTACAACTTGAAATCTTGAAGTATTTAAATGTTTTGGGTTTTTTTTTCCTTTTGATTTATCAATGTGTGAAAAAACGGGGGGAATGAAAAAACAAACTAATTAAAAATAAAAACCTGAAAACTATTTACCCCCTTTGCTATGACACTCCTAAATAAGCTCAGGTGCAAGCAATTGCCTTCAGAATCCACACAATAAGTTAAATGGAGTCCATCTTTGTGAAATAAAAGTGGTTCACATGATTTCAGATTAAATACAACTGCCTCTGTAAGGTCCCACAGTTGGGTAGTGCATTCAAAGCAAAGATACTACTGTGAAGACCATGGAGTTTTCAAAACAACTCTGGGATAAAGTTGTGAAAAGGAACAGATCAGAATGGGCGAATATTGCATGATCCAGATGTGCAAACCTGGTAGAATGTGGCCATTCCCCAATTAGCACCAATAACCTGATTGGATTGGGAAATGGGCACATATGTGACTGCTGGCAGCGATAGATTTAACCCCATCCCTGCCAACCTTACATCCCCCCCACCTCCCACACACACACTACTTACAGCAACAGGGCTTCTGCTCAGTCACAGAGATACATTCTGTAATTCGTTTTTAAGGAGGTCGAGACAATTAAAAAAAAACTTTTAAAAAGCTTTCAGAATAAGGCAAACAGCAATTTAATTTTTAAGAATTCCAATCGATTCATGATCAATGTACCTTTTTTTTCTGCATTCATGCAAATCGGTAGGGCTCCAGCAAATGACAAACCTTTTAGGCATTCCTCAAGAGAAATGCTGAACAGGAGCAAATGGCGAGTAACATTAATCAGCAAAGATGATGCCATTTAATGGGAAATGTTAAACAAGGCGACAGAACCAAGGCAGCAAAGCATAATTCTTTGCTCATCATCTCCTTTGTAATTTCTCTTGCGTCAATGGAGCCCACATGAAATAAAATAAACCTGTTTACTGGGGAGAAAATATAATAAGTGTGTACAATGAGCCTGCAAATAAAGGCAATTCTTAAACACTGAATTACTAATGATGTAAACAATGGTTTTTAACTCCAGTCCTCGGGGACTTTGTGTTTACTGGTGTTCATTCCAACTGAGCTCTCAATTACTTAACCACACCCTTAACTGAACGAATCATTAGCTTTTTTAGGCTTTTTTACTTGTTTTCAGCTCTTAAACATTTGGGGATTTTAAGACAACTATAACATGTTGGAAATAATTTGAAATCTGCAACTTTGTAATAGCTGAGAACAATTAAAAAGGTCTAATTAAGCTAATTATTAGTCTAATTACTGGTTTAGGTAAGTAATTGAGAGCTCAGCTGGAATTAAAACCAGGGGTCCACAAGGACCGGGGGTGAAAACCACTGATGTTGAAAATGAAACTGTTACAGTAGACATTAAACCAATCCCTGTCAACTACTTGAAAGCTATACTCACCTTCATAAAGTTTTGTCTTTTAAATTGAAATGAATAAAAACAACAATAATAAGTTATTATAATAAGAGTATCTGGTCTGTGATCTTGAAGACATGGGTGCTAATCCTGAGTCAACCATACGGTTTTCACAACGCATGTCACAGCATTAACCAGGCTTATGTCCCCAGAAGTCTTCATATGAAGTGATATACGCTGACAGAATATTTTGGGTAAATGAAGATTGGTTTTGACATGATGTTTCAATAAGCCTCTAATTGACACAGGTCAATAACCTGCAAAGCATCTCAGCAATTTAACAAAGTGTTCCTGCTGCCTCTACTCTCTGCTGTCCAATACTGCAGATGACATTCTGCTTCTATAGACCATGAGCACAGGAGTTCAAATCAAGATGAGAAATTATAAATGAGCAGGGTGCTGGCTATAACAATTTCCAATAAACATTTGAAAAGGGTTTCATCCTGTACACTAAAAATTCAACATTTTACTTTCTTTGCATAAATACTGATATTTCTGTCTCTGAGAATGACCAGTCCTGTAATTATCCCATCAATAGCAAGTTAACTGTTCTGTTGCTAGAGATTTGTGCCACTTATCCATGCACAGCCCATTGTAGCTGGCAATCTTGTCCCTAGTTAACAATTGTAGATGATAAGCTTCCTTTCTTGAAAATAAGACGTTCAAGTACCAAGTAAAAATAAAGGATAGTTTTCCTTTGCCTTTTTTCCTCACATGCAAGGAATGATATAATGAAAGGCCATGGGCCATATATATATATAATTGTCAGTAACAAGGAAGAGTTGGAATTAGATAACTAGATAACCAACAGGTATATAAAAAGGTGTGCAGCTTTACAGCAATGTGATTTTTTATTTTTTTTAAGGATTGTAGATAACAGCGTGAAGTTTCTTGAACTAACATGGTCAGGCCACTGCTGGAATACTTTAGTCAGAAGTCTATTGCTTGTAACAGCGACAGTTTAGTGAACATGGTCTTTGTTTGTTACCATTTTCCATGGTAGTGCAATCAATACAGAATTTGCTCTGATGAAAGTGACTTTGAACTTTGCCACAAAGCTCACAACTCACAGGTGTGGCTTCCTTTGAGTTTTGTGATTAATGCCTGGCTTTAACCTTTGCTGAAGGTGACATAAATCAGTTCCTTACTGTGAACTTCCATTCCACCTTGAGAACACCTCGCTTCTTATCAGTATTAATGGGTGTCCACCTTTCTGAGCCAAAGCTATTTCACACTTGGTTAGCTTTTGTATGAGATTGTCTCCGGCGTTGTATATTTTGTAAAGGCGGCCTAAATATTTCTAATCACTATGCAAAACCTGACATGTGCAGTTATATACTAGATTCTGTAACAGTAATTTATTTGCATCATCTTTGTATTAGTTTAGGATGTAAAGTGTCGTCATGGAATTTAAATCGGACAAAGTTTTGTCTTGGTGCTGAAAAGAAAAGATGGATAACAATGTTGAGAATAAATAAACAAAACACAATAAAATTAAAAGTGTGTCACACGGCTCACTAGTATAAAAAAAAAACTGATGTCGGTGCTATTTTTTATTTATTTAAAGAAATCTCAGAGAGAATTTTTGGGCTATTTACTCCATCACAAGCACATTTTCTTCTTTTTTTTATGAATAAAATACACTTTGATATGTATTGATAAAATTACTCTCATTACAGTCTATGAAAGGCTCATGAATATCAAACTTTATTTTATTCATAGAAAATGAATTTGAAAAAGACATTCTTTCAATGATTGTGAATTGGGCCTCTTAATGGAAGCAGGTTTTATTGATGGCCTTATTTTACACTGCATGCACAATTTCTTATTCCAGGCTAACACTGTATTGTACCATATAATATATATATATATATATATATATATATATATATATATATATATATATATATATATATATATATGTATTGTGGGTCATATACCCCGCCGATATTTTACCTGACTGGACTGAGGTCTCCTCGTCCCTATTTGTGTATCAGTATACGGACCAAAACACATCATATAATGCTCCTTTGTGTTACGTACCCACGACTGACACATGTCGACATTAGATGCATGGGTTGTGTGTATCAATCAACCTGTAATTGGGTGGAAGTATCGTAGTTGGGGATTAATCCCCGATGGAAGTAACTGGTTACCACCCTGGTTCGGGTCACACCCATGATATAATCCCCTTGTCGCGATGACAAACACAACGCAAATGTTTGGAAAACCACTAGTATTTTTCAGTTTTGCTTTTAAGTGCCTTTCAAACCCAAATTTGTCTGTGTCGTTATTTCTCCATCGCTGCCACTGAACTAACCTCCCGCTTGGAACCTACAGCACGCTCTGTGTTACAATATATATATATATATATATATATATATATATATATATATATATATATATATATATATATATATATAAAAAAACTTTTGTCAGTTTGTTTTTTTTTTTTTTTTTCCGGCGTTTTACATTAATTCTAAGGCTGGAGCTTCAGATTATGCTAAACGGATTCATTCTGTATGAAATGTGTGGCCTGTCTGTTTTATTTTGTATTAAATATGTGTACCTTAATAACCTCTAGGGCACCAAAATTGCTCCAGAGTCACTCAATTAACACTAGAACCGCAGTGGGATTAATGAGATTTAAAATGTAATCGAATCTGCATACTGTCAATGCAATGAGGTTGTCCGAAAAATAATAAAAAGCAAGAAAGAAAATAACAAAAGAAAAAAAAGGACAACCGCATTGCATTCACAAACACAGATTTGTTTACATTTTGAATCGAAACCCACCAAAATGACTATCATGGTGGCTCTAGTGTTAAAAAAAAAAGTTCTAATGAGACATCCAAGATAAGTTCAGTGGAGCTTTATAGCCTCTCTGAAAGACAATTCTTTCACCCTGACAGAAATTAATCCTCACTAAATAACCAGAAGGTTGCTGTTTAGAACTCTGCACCTGACAAAATTGTTTTCCACAGATCTCGTCCTCAACCACACAACCACACAACCTTTGCCGACATTCCCTGAGCAGGCTACAAAAAATGATAGCTGCCATTTTACTGACCTGGACATGTAAGTTTATTTCCTTCCGTGGCTTCCCTTCGAGGGGAGACGCGCATCATGGCTAGCAGTCAATATATTATATATATATATATATATATATATATTATATATATATATATATATATATTTAGATTCAAGAAACGACTTACTCGATGATTTTGATGAGCTTGGGTCACCGATCCAGAGTCAGCCTTGAAATGAAAGGCAGAACTATGAAAGGCCAAATGATTTATCACTGTACAGTGAAGACAAAAGGACACATTTGAATTGATAGATTATATAAAGCAAATTTTCAACCCTCGCCAGCTATGGAAAGTGTTTAGGAATTGATGTGACCAAAATGCCAAAATTCCTTGATATAGTATGTGACATACAACTGTTCTTGAATTTGGAAAGAGTAGCATATACTAAACTAAAAAAAATACAATGAAATATGGTTGTATAGAAAGATATGTTTTTTTTTTTTTTTTTTTGGGGGGGGGGGGGGGTTGGTTTTTTAAAAACTGTCAAAATTAGGCTACAGGTATAGGAAAAGTGAACATCATTCCAATGGGTTCAGACCTTACTAAAATGTATCCCATGAGAAAATCCAGAAAAAAAAACCCCACACAATACACAACTGGATAGTCCCTATTATCACATCTAGATTTGATGTTGCACTACATACACCATTTATGTTTAAGATATATCTTATGGTATTACATAAAATACTCTTAGGATCTAGCAGACCATGAAATAGAATTTGCAAGACTAAGCACTGAGCAAAGATCCAACGGAAATTCAATTTGACTGTCAAGATTTGAGGCAGTATAGATTGTATGCTTGTATGCCTACACTGCATAATGCCTTTTAGTGAAGGCATTAGTAAAGAAAAGTCAAGATTACATGTCATTGTAAAAGTAAATCTATTTTCTTGCCATTTACCTTCATTTTTAATTTCACAGGGTTTAGATCCTCTTCTATATTTTCCTAATAACAAGTTACTTACCTTTTATTTTAAACAAGAAAAAGATTTTCAGACACCAAGCCTCACCATTATAGTACCCACATATGCACAGATCACTAGAAAGTGAATATCTAACTTATAAGTGATGCATTGTTTATGTGTTATTACCCTGAAATTAATAATGAATAATGGGCAACAGCATGCTGACATATAAAAGTAAAATTACAGCCATAGTAACACAAATTAGGTGGTTCATACAGCACCAAGAAAACACTTGTATACACCAACAACAATTATGGAAATTCCATAGGGTTACCATGACATCCTTCTTGAATCAAAACCAGTCTTTTCTTAAATATCTAATAGGGTTTACATTAACCAATTCAAATCAACATCTCACGATCAAAAGAAATCTCTAAGGACCTCAGAAAAACAGTTATTGATGCTCATCAGTCTAGAAAGGGTTACAAAACCATTTCTAAGGATTTGGGGCTTCAACAATCCACAGACAGATAGTCTACAAATGGAGAAAGTTCAAGACCACAGTCACTCTACCCAGGAGCGGTCATCCTACCAAAATCTCTCCAAGAACAAACCGGAAAATCATAAAGGAAGTCACTAAGAAACCCAGACTAACATCCAAGGATCTTCAGGCCACTCTTGCCTTTGCTAATGTGAGTGTTCATGACTCAACTATCAGAAAAAAGCAAGAATGGTGTTTATGGAAGGATAGCTAGGAGGAAACCACTGCTCTCCAAAAAGAACCTTAGAGCACGTAGATGATCCACAAGACTTCTGGAACAATGTTCTCTGGAAGAACGAGTCATAGATAGAACTTTTTGGCCTCAATGAAAAACGTTATGGACCTGGACGGCTTGCCATCATTGACAGAACCATGAATTCTGCATTATATCAGAAGATTCTAAAGGAGAATGTCAGGTCATCCGTCCGTGAGCTGAAGCTGAACTGAAAGTGAATCATGCAGCAAGACACTGATCCTAAACATACAAGCAGATCTACAAAAGAATGGCTGCAGAAGAAGAAATTTTGTTTTAGAATGGCCTAGTCAAAGCCCGGACCTAAACCCCATTGAAATGTTGTGGCAAGACTTGAATCGAGCTGTCCATGCAAGGAAGCCCTCAAATGTCACTGAGTTGAAGCAGTTCTGTAAGGAGCAATGGGCCAAAATTCATCAAAACAGATGTGAGAGACTGACCAACAGTTACAGGAAAAGCTTAGTTGAAGTCATTGCTGCTCAAGGGGGTGCTACCAGTTACCGAATCTAAAGGTTCACATACTTTTTCATACATGGATATTGAATGTTGAATCATTTGTGGATAAATAAATGTTGAAAAAGTATCATGTTTTCATGTCATTTGTTTAATCAGGTTATCTTTATATATTATTAGGACTTAGATTAAGATCTAATAACATTTTAGGTTTGAAATATGTGAAATATATCAAAATCCTAATGGGTTCACAAACTTTTTCTTGGCACTATATATTGTTTTTGTATTATTGTGTGGTAATAAAGTAATGAATATTGTATTTTTTATTTATTTTTTATTTATATGTGAAGAAAAATGCCTTGTACAAAACAAAAAATAATAACTGTTGTACTAAAGTAACATTATAAAGTCCAAGATTAGTGCTAATCAGAGTCTGTGAAATGTTTGTGCAGCAAGTAATACTAAAAAAGAAACTTTTAAACAGTTTATTGAAAAATGTTTCAAGTGGAAGTCTCTCAATGTCTTCAATATTGTTTAACACCTTGATGTACACAAGGAATTGAACGGTTGTTCAAATGGTTTCTTCTTAAAATACATTTGAGTGTGTTTCAAGTATCACAAAGAAACAGACCATTTAGTTGACCAGATCCAGGCTTTCAGTCAGTTTTAAACCCTGTTTTGTGCACCTTATTGAACAAATAATAAAGTTAGCATCAGTTGTGGGACACATGTGTCCCTTGTGCTTTAAAGGCTTAAGTAGTAACATGTTCTGTAATTGAGTGTTTTTATAGATGTGAAAGATATGTATCAAAAAGCATCGTTCGACACATATGTTTTATGACTGACAATACACGAGAATAGGATTTGTACTCTATAAATAGTCTCTCATAAATATATTCATAAAGGTAGAAAGACAACAAAACTGCAGACTTTCTTGTAGTACTGGAAACAAAACTCCGCTCAAAACAGCACACCCATGAACTAAAATAATATATCAATAAGTATATCTAGAGTATGGTCCTTTTTATTTACTGAATTGAGCATGTTATTTAGTCTTTCTGTAAAGTGATTTACTGCTGAAAGAGTTAATATGGGACTGATGAGGAGGCTTTTCTCCTAGCTCCGTTTGTATTCACACCTGGTACACAGAGCTGAGGATTTGCATACAATCATCTATTTTTATCCGTTCATTTGGGAAAATTGAGCATGTCGTGTCCACAGCTATAATTATATGTAATTATACATTCAGCTTAGTCGTGTGATGGCAATACAGGCACCAGCAATGGGTATTAAGGGTACCTAAAGCTTACCCAACCTGTTAAGTAAAAATGCCATTTACAGAACTGTCACCTGGCAGCTTTGAAATGTGTTATCAACACCAGGTGAGCAAAATTGTAAGCTAACTTTACATCATTTACTTTCCAGACTGAAAATTCAAGATACCAGGCAGGGCTGAGCAATTTCAAATCTGTCAGTTTCTCAATACATCAGGGTCAGTCGGCATCATAGACAGATCAGATAAAAATGGATCAAATGTTTTTAACAAGCACGCCGCTGATATTGAAAAAGTGACAAAAGAAAAGGCAGATTGCAACTCTGGATTGACTGATTTCAGCTTTACTAGATTAGTTATAGGAAGAAGCAGCAAACATCCAACACTGACGTTTAGAAGAACGTACAGATCCCCGGCACACGGCAGGCACTGTAACAGATGCCATGCACAGCCTTGTCTGGAACAGAAGACTGGTAAAATGCTTTTGGAAAGTGGTTGTGGGCCGTTTAAAAGAAATTGTGTCTTCCATACTTTCCAATACATTTGAAATTGGTTTTTTTTTGTTTATTTTGTTTAGTTTCTTCTGGTAAAATTTGAGGATACCAGTGTTGTACTGTAAAGCATGATCACAGAATTACAATACTATTATATTGTTGACTAAATATGTGCTTCTTTTATTATTATTATTATTATTATTATTATTATTATTATTATTATTATTATTATTATTATTAGTAGTAGTAGTAGTCGTAGTAGAAACTTGGTGTATTTTGGGGGCTGAAACTGGGCCTCCTCCCTTGTGTCATCCCGCTAAACTACCTGTCAGTCACATTTTAATTAAATATTAGTCACCCTATTTAAACTGTATCCAGCTTCCTAATTCTCATCTTGCTTTTCAGTTTCCTCCATCCTCCCTTCCTCCCCCACTTTGGTTCGTCACCTCTGTAACAGTCCCCTCTGGGGGCAAGTGAAGTTTACTTCCTAGCCTTAGAGGCTGACAACGTTGTCTCGCCCTCCAAGAGGAAGGTTCCCCCTGGTAAGAGGGGACCCCTGGCCAAAAGACTTACTACTTTTTGTTTTTCATTCTCCTGTTTAAATCTATTCATTTGCACCCATGCCAGTCTCCCCCTTCGGAGAACAAAGCTTGCTCCCAACATTCGAGCTAGTCATGGACTCAGCTTATCAAAGGTGGCTCTTAAAGCTGGGGAGACCCCTGGACCTCTTTATGTGTTTATTTCTTTATTCTCTTTTCCAGCGTTCTCCATGTAGCCTCGAAGCATCAGCCGAGTCTAACCTCTCTCAATTAAATGTCTCAGTAAGCCAGGGAGACCTTAGATCATCCTTCCTTAGTTTCCCTTTGGGGGAAATTCCTCGCTTCCCAACCTTGGAGGTCGATCGGTTCGGCCTCACCTCAGCGAGGGCGGTTCTCCGTGTAGTCAAGGGGAATACCCTATTGTGTTGTTAAAGTCACAAGCACTTTATCTTTATTCTAGTAGTTCCTCTATGCAGACCTGCCTCCTGCCTTGTGAATTATTATTATTATTATTATTATTATTATTATTATTATTATTATTATTATTATTATTATTATTATTATTATGAACTACATTTTATTTTTCCATGTGCAATAACAAAATATTTTGTAGGCATACCTTGTGTTTATATAACTTTATATGGAGGATATTAAGACATTAAATGTTTTCTACATATAACAAGTACAAATAAAACATGTTTAATAGTAGTTGAAAGGTGTATTTGTGTTCAATAAGAAAACAGTTTGTCTTTTCTATTACACACATTGTGTGTAGGTTTGGTGTATTATTAATACAGACACCCGTGTATACTGTTTACTGTTTTGTGTGAGGTTGTTTTTGTGCCAATCTGCTGGTGAAGATTAGTAAATCAGAAAACACAGTTGTCAGGACATTTTGGTCTAAATGATTCATGCTGTCTATGTCTGCTTGATCCATTACTCATTTACAAAACAAGATCTGGTCTACAGAAGATTTTAGCACGGTTCTAGTTTCTCTCCCTATAAGTGGTTCTCTGATGTGGACAGCTTGAGCTCTTAAAGTAGAGTAGTGGATGTAAGATCGTTTGTAAACGGATGTGTGTGAGCAGGCACCTATACTGTGACCAAAAACAATGTGGTCCATAAAACATGGATTAGGTACCTCTGGTTAGCTGCCTGCGCATCACTGTTAAAACCGCTGGTGTCCTGTTATTTAAAATATATAGTTGCTTGGTAATGCATGGCTTTTCACTTCAGGTGGCCATATATATATATATATATATATATATATATATATATATATAGTAACACGGCAGGGGGTGGGTGGGGGTAATATCCTCCCTGCCAAAAACATGTGCATATGCACGTTTTTGTTTAATTATTATTGGTTAATTGTTATTTCCAGTTGGCAATTATTGTAAATTAGAGCCAACTGGCAGGTATAAATAGTCAGCAGCCAGTCTACTCAAGGCTGCTGAGTAGCTGGAAGCAGAAGGTGCGGTCTGTTCCCCAGTACTCCAATGAATACGTTTTGTGTTAAACTAGTGTGGTTATATTTGTTTATGCAAGCTAGTCAGGAACCTGCAACAAATGTTTAGTCAGTGCTCAGAAGGAGCTAGGTGTTTGTTTTGTTTTTTTGTTTATTTTTGTAATTAAAAGTGCGCGTCAGCGCTATTTCTTTTATATCCTGTGTGTTGGTCATGAATATAGAAGGGGAGAGGCATATGAAGGGGAAAGAACACGAGTGACAGACAGTCGAGCCGGCCGTTAATATATATATATATATATATAATATATATATAATATATATATATATTGAATTGCTGATAGTTTTATGGGTGAAAGTAACTTCACCTGAAGTTAAGGTACACTTAAATGTACAGTTCAGGTGTCTAGTTCCATCTTTGCAAGCTGTATTACCATCTGCAAAAAAAAAAAAAGAACTCTGTGACACTGAACACTCTGAGACAACTCCATAGAAGATGGCGGAGCTAAACAGAAGTATGCATAACTTAAATCTAAACCGGCAAGGTTTGTGTGATGAGCCATTAACTTGAAGCGCCCCTAAAGTAAAGGTGAAATATTGGATGCTATTATCTTTTTACTTGGAGGAATAGAGTTAATTATCTGCACCCAAGAAAACATATCTCCAGGACTTGGAATGATATCTTATTCCTCTTCATTACAAAAAATCATGGAAGACTAATCCACCACAGTTCTCTCTGCCTTGAGCACAGACAATTAATTCCGTCAAGGGAGGTTTGTAATGCACATGACATTATTATTATTTTATTTTCTTCTCAGTGAGCCAGTTATACTAGAAAACCTAGAGACCTATTTTGAATTACATGTTGTTCTTTGAAAAACAAAAACATGTTCTAATTTTGTATTTAAAATTCAAATATAAAATATTATTGCAGATTGGCATATATTTTAGATTAAGACCAGGGATTTTGTTTTTCCTCTTTTTGTTATCTGGGTCTCAATGTGTAAGTAGAACTAATACAATGGCATGGACAGTTCAACTGGGATTTCTTAAAGCTGCAATAATAGGAACTTCTACCTTTGTGCCGTGGGCTGAGGTCTTGGATTAATCTTAATCCTGCTTCAAACCTTCTGCGTGGGGAACTCCTAAAAGGATTTCATCATAAACACAGCTCATCAGTATACCTTTTTAAATTGTTGGTAGCAGAAATCACTGGGACATTAGTGAAAGAAGTTTAAGAACAAGGATTAATCGATTGGATGGTCACAAGGGATCTATAGTAGTAACTGGACTGCACAGTATATACTGACTATGGCAGTAAGATAAGAAATATCACTGCAGGCCTTTGAAGTGTATCAACAATTTACTATGTGAAAATCTGGCAGTTGGATGTCCAAACATCAGAGATATGCATTTGTTAGGAAATGCATACTGCTGAATCACAGTTATAAAGCTGTTACTTCAGTACCAGGTAAAATTATGGAACAGCTTTTCATTAAAAAATAAAATAAAAATACTGTTTAATCTAATCCTGCTTTTATTTTATTAGCATTTTTTATACAGTAGGTTGAGAGCACGCTATACAGCAGAGAAATTATACCCAATTCACAACACTAGAAAATGAAAAAAATATATTAACTAATAAAAACATGACCACAAAGGGATGTACTTGGACATTCAATCACATCATCTGAAGCAGATATACAAACCACTATGCTGTTCAGCATTATTTTTAGTGTTAGTCTGTTCAATTCATCTTAACATTCTACTGGTAAATAAAAATCAATAACTTACTTCATGTAAATCTCCTTAGTGCATTTTATTTATTTTTTTTACGATAGCTATAAAGTTAATAAAAATGCCAGGAAGAGTCATTTATATTGCTTTGAACAGTGGCAATATTTATGTGCACAACCATTAGGATCAATTGAATAGCCCCACAGTGCTCCTTAGAGGCAAGTCAATGTCTTTTAAATCAACAACATCTAAAAAAAGGTTTACATTTTGTAATACCTGAAATTAGTTTGTAAAATATTTGATCCTTCTTATGCAGCATAACGCTGCATAAGAAAATCCTGTTTTCTTTTTACCTAAGTTATTCGTTTCTCATTTGGTAAGACTGGCATGGACTGCGTTATTTAACAAACAAGAGTTCATTAACTACTGGATTGTAAAATACTGTGTGGCAGTTAAAGAATGATTCATGTTATATACCGAGCATCAAAAGAAATGTATCACTATTATAACACATTTATTTTCAAAATGAAAATAAGGTATATAAATGATGAACATTGACAAAATGTTTTTGGTTTCTTTTTAATCACTTGATCATTCATCCTTGGCCATGACACACTTGAGTGACTGTGACTGAAGCATATCAACTTAATCACCTAATTAGTGAGACAGTTGATTGGTCACTGGACATGGAGTGATTTCAGCTGCTGAATTACAAGCTTGAATAAAAGCAAGAAAGAAAATCACAGTAAAAAAACAATATGCAACGTCTGTCAAGAAAGCAGCGCCTTCGTGCAATCGGCATGTTGGAGGCTGGACTAGGGCTACGTACTGTGGCTCGTTGTCTTGGGTGCTCACAGCCAGCAATTTCAAACCTGGTGAGATGGTATAACCAGATACACTCTGTCAATGACAGGCCACGAACTGCAAGACCAAGAGTCACCTGCCCGAGATCGACAGATCATTTTGCAGCATCTTTGTGATGTCAATTGTTAATCAGCAAGATAAAAAGTCACTGCACCTGTTCTAAAACAGAGTTTGTCATTTTACGATCAAATCTAGTGAAATTTATCAAATTTAAGTGATAAGTTTCTTTTGATGCTCAAATATAAGTGCTACATTTCTTTTGATGCTCAAATGTAAGTGAAATTTAAAGGATAAGTTTCTTTCTTTCTGGAAGCAACAGTACAACGGTTTGACATTGTTTATATTATATTTGATAGAATCAATTTAAAAACTTGTGACAACGAGCCGTTTGTCCTTGAAATGTCTCTGCCTCTCTGCAGCTCTGGGAATAGCATGGTTCACATTGCTGAGTCCTCACCTAGGATTTACATTTCATAAGGCCTACAGGGAAAAACAAACACATTTCAGCTTTCTTACCACTCGATGGGCAAGCAAAGCAATTAGTATTATCAGCTCCAGTTAAAAGTACTGATCAACTGCTATGTCCTAATACAAAGGAAATAATTGAAAAGAATACATTGAGTGTTACTCATTCCCTAACATATAATTGTGTGGCACCGCCTTTCTTTTCACAAGAAATTGCTTCTATTATTTTAAATTACTTTTTTTCTACTGTAAAAATGAATGATTGGTTTCTCTTGAAAATACTTAACGTTTTTAATAACGTTTACACTGATTATTATCAAATTAACTATTCTCTCTGACATTTTGAATACTTAAAGAACACACTCTAAAGGACAACCAAACAGCTTTTCAGAAGATAACTATAGAGCAAGTACCAGTAACTTGAAAATAATGTCTGTGTTAAATTATCCTTGGGGGATACACTACTGTTGTAAATTGCTGCAGGGGTATTAATATCAAAACAATGTTATAAAAGGACTATGGTGTCACTGCTGTTACCATTCATGAGGATTTAAAAAACATGGACAGATGGTGTGTAGCTGAGTAGTACTGTCACTCAACAATGGACAATGGGGGCCATGTCATCATGCTGGTTATAACACATGACTAATTTATCTGTCGTTTTATTCAGTCTAACAGCAATTCCTTACTGCAATTTGAAGCATGCATTGTTGAAAAAATAAACTGGCCAGTGTGTTGTTGACTAGATGTAAAATGGGCTATTCTCTTGAAGGACAACAGGATTCGCTCAGACACCACAGCAGGGATGAAATTATGTACCAGGAGTTATTTTGATAGCAGTACTGTGTACTGGGACTTATTTAATCTGCTTTTCATCCAAAGCAAATGCATTCCATCCTCTCACACAGTCCACTAGTGCGACGTTTCTCAAATGTGCTTTCATTCAACACGGTTTGTGCTGCTTGCATTCTATTTTCTCACACTGCTTCTGTTTCTGTTAGCTGCTATTGGCCCCCATAACGTCAGTATAATCACTGCATGCTGATTGGCCGAGTTGTCATTCTGATCAGATTTCATTTAGGCATGAGTCACAAAACTCTGCCTATTTCGTTTTGTGTCAGTGCTCATTCATTGATCAGCCAAAGAAGACTTCAGCAGTGCAAAGTGAAAACAGCGGTATGGAGTAATTATCATTATTATGAAGTAATAATTATTTTCTTTAGTATGGCAGAGAAACTATCTGAAATATTTTAAACGTACATTGCTACACTTGAATTTGAAGGCAAAAATGCCAGCATTTACGTAAAATGTTCTAAAATGGCAAGTGATGTGTGGGACATTATGGATTAACAATAACATAAAAAACCAGGATCAAAGTGCAGCTTCAGATTTGGTAAGCGAGTGAGAATCAGGATACAGATGGAGGTGTGCTTCACGCTTTTCAAACATTGGCCAAACTTGCAAGATACATGTTAAGCATAGTGATCAACATTTTGTTTTGTTTTGATCCTAGTATTTTCTGTTATGAGGACTGTAATATACAAATGTGATTTTTCACTTCTGTGTATATCTAAAAAAAAAAGCAGAAGTAAACTACAATAATGATACTACTTTGTGAAAATGTGTATTTTGCCATTTTGTTTCTTGTGCAGAAATCACAAAACCAGAGATAAAATAAAAAAAAAAGTCTACTTTTATACTGTTTCTGCCTGAAAAATCTTTTTCTGGAATAGATCATGGTAATTAATCCTCACAGAAACACAACATATAAGCACATAAAACATATTATTGTAAGATAAGTAATAAGTACAAAATAAATAAAAGAAACAGGGATATACAGTGGCTCTCAAAAGTATTGACCCCCTTGGACTTTTCCACAATTTATTGTGTTGCAACATGGAATCTGAATGGATTTAATTAGGAGTTTTTGCCACTGATCAACACAAAAAAGTCCATAATGTCAAAGTGAAAAATAAAACCTATATATTGGTCAAAATTAATTACAAATATAAAATAGAAAATAATTGATTGCATAAGTATTCACCCCCTTTGCTGTGACACACCTAAATAAGTTCTGGTGCAACCAGTTCTCTTTAGAAGTCACATAATTAGTTGAATGGAGTCCACCTGTGTGCAATTAAGGTGTTCCACATGATTTCAGGTTAATTACACCTGTCTCTAGGAGGTCCCACAGTTGGTTAGTACATTTCCTAAGAAAAACTACATCATGAAGACAAAGGAACATTCAAAGCAAATCCGGAATAAGGTTCTTCAAAAGCACCGATCAGGGGTAGGATATAAGAACATTTCCAAGGCATTGAATATCCCCCGGAGCACAGTAAAGTCCATTATTAAGAAATGGAGAGAATATGGAACAATTGTGATCTGTCTAGAACAGGCCGTCCTCAAAAACTGAGTGTCCGGGCGAGAAGGGCACTAGTCAGGGAGGCTACCATGAGGCCTATGGCAACTCTAAAGGAGTTACAGTCTTCCACGGCTGAGCGGGGAGACACTGTGCATACGGCAACAATAGACCGGGTGCTTCACAAAACTGGCCTTTATGGGAGAGAAAGCCATTGTTGAAAAAATCTCACATCAAATCTCGGCTAGAGTTTGCCAGAAAGCATGTGGGAGACTCTGAGAGGAAGAAGATTCTATGGTCTGATGAGACCAAAATAGAGTTTTCTGGTTTCAATGCTAAGCGCTATGTTTGGTGCAAGCCCAACACTGTACATCATCCTGAGACACCATCCCTACCATGAAGCATGGTAGTGGCAGCATCATGCTATGGGGATGCTTCTCTGTGTCAGGGCCTGGAAAGCTTGTGAAGATAGAGGGCAAAATGGATGCAGCAAAGTACAGAGAAATCCTGGAGGAAAACCTGCTGAAGTCTGCAAGAGACCTGGGATTTGGGAGAAGATTCATCTTCCAGCAGGACAATGACCCCAAACATACAGCCAAAGCAGCACTGGAGTGGCTTAAAAACAAAAAGGTCAATGTCTTGGAGTGGCCCAGTCAAAGCCCGGACCTCAATCCAATTAAGAATATGTGGAAAGAGTCAAATATTGCTGTTCACCAAAGGTCCCCATCCAACTTAATGGAGCTTGAGCAATTTTGCAAAGAAGAATGGGCACAAATTGTAGTGTCCAGATGTGCAAAGCTGGTAGAGTCTTATCTAAATAGAGTCATGGCTGTAATTGCTGCCAAAGGTGCCTCTACCAAATATTGACTCAAGAGGTGAATACTTATGCAATCAATAATTTTCTATTTTCTATTGTAATTAATTTAGAACAATTTGTAGATTTTATTTTTCACTTTGACATTATGGACTTTTTGTGTTAATCGGTGGCTAGAACTCCTAATTAAATCCATTTTGATTCCATGTTGTAACACAATAAAATGTGGAAAAGTCCAAGGGGGGTGAATACTTTTGAGAGTCACTGTATGTTCTAATCCAAGGCTATTTTTGTAGCATGGTCAGGTCCTGTTGTAGGTGAGTACCCAGGGTCTGGAAAGTATGGGGATGATTTCAGAGAATAGTATTGAGATTAAAATGGCCAAGTACATCATTAGTAGTATTAGTCCCTGTTACATAAAATTGATCAGTATTTTAGCCCCTATTGTGCATTGTTTGACTTAGACCTTTTAGTATAATTTTTTCATAGCAGAGTTGTTTTTTTTTTTATACCATTTAAAACATTTTATACCATTTAAAACATCATCCCTTTTTTAGGATATCTTGAAACAAAACCCTTTCTACAGCAGTTACTGTACAGTGTAATATCTCTTAACGATTGCCATTTAAGGTTTAACTTAAGTGTTATATTACAGTAGATGACTGAATGATACATGCAGAGAATACAAAGCTGTCAGTATTTTCAGCTTCCTTGTTTATGGTGAATTGGTTATAATTGATCAGTTATTTTTTAAGGCTTATTTTGTATTTAAAATTATATTGTGTACCAATATGTATACATTTTAAAAGTATTTATTCACTGGCACTCAAATTGTTTACACCTGGCTGTGCATATGAGTATCTGTACTTTTTTGTTGAGAATTTCACCCCTGCACCACAGTAAATCAGGCCAAGAACCAGACAAAGAAAATAGCCACCAATCCTGCCCTCCAATTCGCTATACACGTTTTGTAGAAGATTCTATAAAGTACTACCGTTTGTTTATAGTTTGGGTTGAGATTCCCCATTCATTTTCATATTCAATTCAGTTGTGCATCTGTACAACCAGCTTCAACCCTGTGTCACAACGAGTGATTTCAAAACACATGCATTCCATGTTTCTTTTTTAAAACATGTTATTCTTAGCACTTCACTACACCTTACTGTATTCAATAATACCTTTACAATGTTATAGGGGCCACTTTTTCATTCAAGCTATGGCATCAAATGTCATAAAAAAAAAATCAGCATTGCTATGTACTGTAATCAGCGTCCTGGGAGACAGAGTTAATCTTGTCAAGAGACATATGAAGATGTGTGCTATTTAGAGCTCTATTGGGACAGGACTACACAAACATGAATCAAACACAAATGAAATCACGGGAGCATTGCTGTACTGTAGAGTCTTGCTTTTTTTTTTTAAAAGGCTGTGTTAAGTATTACCAGAACTGAAGACTCTATAGACTCAGCCTAGATGGTCACCCATCTGTGAAACACTCAATAACTTGTCCGCAGAAAGATCACAGCAAGGACATGAGAAAAAATAGAGAAGTTATTCAAGACAGGTGTGATAAAAATAAATAAAAATAAATTAAAAAAAAAAAAACTAGAAGAGCATATCAAGGGAGACTGTTTAAATTAAGTTGTTTGACAAAAGTGATCGTTAATTTAAGGAACTGCACTTACCAGAATTACCAAGGCATTCACTGGAGTGCTAGTGTTTTATGAATATCCTAAAATGAAATTAAGGGCAATACACTGGTGTTTGGGCATGCAGCTCCTCCTCTTGATCTTGGAGGGGGCAGCATACCACCATCTGCCCAAATTCCCCACTATCAAGGCACCAATCTTGGTCCTCAAGGTAGCTGAGGAGGTCTTCCAATTCACTACCACACAGGGCTTGGGACACATACGGGCCCTTCCCTCACTTTCAGGCAGGCAGCTGCTGTTTGGCAACCAAGTGAAGCCATTCATCTGCAGACCCAACCTCATCCTTCTTGTAGGCCACCATAAAGTACAGGTGTTCGTATGGGCAAATAGATATGTCTTATTTATTCTATTGCTTGATCTCTGTTTGCCGCAGATTACTTTTGAACCACACATGCTTTTATTGTGTTGTTTCTACTTTGTAATGGTCTTTTTATTGTTTTTTAGGACCCTCTTATAAACAAGGCCTTGGTCTCCATTGGTAAATCTCCTCCTTAAATAAATAAATACATACATTTTTAAAAATTGCTCTTAGGATATTCGTAAAGACTTAGCACAACAGGAAATGCCTCACTAATTCTGGTAAGGGCATTTCCCTTGTGTCCTTTAACATCATTTTATCAGTGGACAGAAACCATGGATTGGATTCACTGCCTAATTGAGGTGGTTAATTAGATGTTGATTCTAGATAATGATATCTGCAACATTTTTAAGGCCTTTTGCTATAGTTAGTGAGCGGAGCAATTAAACATGTAATTGGAAGGTGCAGCAAGTAAATAAGGGACTACTGAGTTCATTAAAAGTAATTGTAAAGTGCTAAGTGCTTGAGTGGTTTCATTTTATACTTTGGCTGCTTGCTTGGAATGATCACTCTCTCTCTCTCTTGAATACTCCTTGACAGGTACTATAGTGTCTTTAGGGAGCCAAATCTATCTAATTTCTGACTTGTTTCAAGGCAAAGAAAACCTTCAACTGAAGACAGCCATTATGACATTTAAAATACTAAATGTTTTTTTTTATTATGCACATATGCTATATCCAACCAGGTCCAACCTTTTAAAGAAGCTACGAGAGTTATCATGACTATTTCAATAACAAGGTGGGTATTAAAAATATTATTATTGTTTTCATAATCAATAAAAGACTTCATGCTGGTGCTTTGCTGGTTTCCTTATTTAAACTCCTTTGCTCACTATTTAATCCTCATATTTCTTTTCTGATTTTCCGGTCCCATGAGGCTGTATTTCAGATTGGCTGATGGTGCCTTTTGGGCACCACTCATGCAACTAATAAAGAGCCAACTAATCAATCATGAGTGCTGCTGACTGTCTCCTACCAAAACGTTACCGGCAGTAAAATCCTTACAGCTATCAGCAATACAATGTAGTATTTGAGTTTCTAATGTTACAACAGTCTCAGAGTGGCCTGCTTTTGATTTTAACAGCTTTAGAATTTATAGTGGATATTTAAGTGTAGATGGGGGTTATAAAGACAACAGACAAGTTGTTACTGTATTTAGGCTCAAATGTTTAATTCTGCAAAACCTTTTTCACTGGCCCTGTCTACATGCGGTCATACTAATGCTGTCTGACTTACACACAATGTCTTTAGCCTGTTATGACAAACAAAAAAATAACAAAAAGACTCACAGTCTCTTGGCTTTGGCATGACTAAGTAGGGGCATGTACAGGTGTCACACTGGTTTCCTTTCCCAGTTTTTATCAAAAAGTATTCTTTCCATCCATTTCCTTGTAAAATTGGCTTCTACCACAAGCTTCTTGGGGTTATTGCTTGTAAAAACTAAAACAACTATCTACTTTTTCATTGTATTTAACCTCTATAAGCTAAATTCTCAAAGCTATTTTCTGCAATGTGTCATTAGCAAAAAAATAAATTAGAATGGGGAAAAACACATACTAAAGTTACCAAATCAGAAATAAATAATTAAGTCTTTTAATTCAATTGAAGCATTAAGTTTTTTCTTATTCTTTTTAGATGTATAATTAGTGTTTTTTTTTTTCCATTCAGAAAACAAATTGCACTACTGATAATTTAGAGTAAATAACTTTGAGAATCTAGCCATATTAAAATTTACTTCTGTATATATAGTCCTATAGCCATTTACTATTCAATTATCTTTCATTTATTATCCAAATGGTTTTCATTAACTTTATTTTAAAGACATGTTGAATTGATAAATTCGGTATTCCAGTCACTTAGGGGCTTTACATGATAGTTCCACATGGCTGAATATTTATTTAGTTTAAAAATAAGTTAAGTGTCAAAGTTAATATTATTGTTATCATGATCAGTAATCCTGAGAAGTCACAATTAAATGACTAGAGAATCCGGCTGGTATTATGCTAATTATTGCAGCTTGAGGTAAGAATTTTGCTTCTGCAGTCTGAGTGTGTGATTAACATAGGATTATTTTTCCTTTGATGGGATTATTTATACAGTGTGTGGTCTGCTAGAGATAATAAGCAAAGTAACTAAATGAACACCTGTGGCTATCCCTTCCAGAAGCGCCTTTAAAAATGGAAGATCAATAAAACTGAGGATCTACAGTAAACTTACAGAATAGACACCTGCAATGTTCTTGACTTGTAGCAAATTAAGTCACTCCATATAGCGGCGTCAGACTTGGACAGAGAATCAATAAGTGTTGGGATGTTTTGTGAGGTGTCCAGTCATCCTTAAAAATAACAAATAAGGAGCGGTTCTGGGCATACAGTATAATTCAGTGACTCTACTGAGGCTCAGTAGTAGCGATTTCCATCAGTTTTGCAGGACAAGTTATGTGGCAGTCGTAACATAGAGACAACCAAGGTGATAATGTTCTTATCCATTATCCCTAAAAGAATCAGTCAATGGTTCTACAAGCATATTTACTTCACATGGTCAACCCAATGGACCATGGATTTTAATTCAATTTGAGAAACTGCTAGAAAATGCAAACCAACTGAGTTTTACATACAAAATAAAACCACTGCAAAATGTAGTTCTCTTTCAATTCGAAAATAGCCATCAACTAATGGGTATTGTGTCAGGTGATAGGATTATGCTGAGCTTAATATAAAAGCTGCCTTTAGGTCTGTGTAGCTCTGATGTCAGTGCCTCGCCCCTCGGGTGCTGAATGGCTATGCAGAGCACAGGAAGCCCAGCCTCTTTTGCTTTCAGCTGCTGATCAGGATTGAGCGTAATCTATTTGTTGTTCTACAACACTCTGATTATTAAAAAATAAAAAATAAAATTCAGTGTTTGTACCCTCCGTTGCCTTAATTGTGCACGGGAAGCTGGTGGTTGCCCCTTCCCTGGGTTTATCTCACTGTCAACCTGGTTACCGGGCTCGGTTGAATTTTGCGCCCGCCTTTAGATCTCATATTCAGTGTCCCGGCTGGCACTGCCCCTTAAGCACTCAGCTGAGTCGTTTATTTGAGCATTCTCGCTCTTTTCAGCTTGATGACTCTTTGAGCCTGTCTCGCTTACTAATATTGTTTATTACTTTGAGAGCTTATTGTTATTACCTGTATATTTTATTACTTGCACTAAAATTAGTTTTTCTTTCTTTGTTGGCCAGACAGAACACTACAGCAGTGATCTTTTTAGATAATAGCCTGATAGACACTCAGCAGTGGTCTTTATTAGACCATAGCCTGCTCCAGACACTAGCTGCACACAGAGTTTTTTCCCTGTGTGTTGGCTTAGATCTCCCAATCTAAATTTTAATCGTGTTTTCTGAGGGATTAATCGGGTTTTCTGAGGGATTTTCTGAGGGATAAAGTGTGTCTCACCAAACCCTCGCAGCGACACGCGCACAGTGCACTCCCGTGCCCCATGCACTCCTGTGCCCCCTGCACACCCATGCACACCCGTTCCCTGTGCACCGTGCCCCGTGCACATCCGTGCATACAGTACACATCCGTGCAACCCATGCATACCGGTGCACCTCCGTGCAGCCGTGCACTTCCGTGCCCATGCACCCCCTGCACCCCGTGCACCCGTGCATATCCGTGCACTTCTGTGCCCATGCACATCCATGCCGGTACATCTATCCTCGCACCTGTGCCCGTGCGTCCACACATCCGAGCACCCCATGCACTCATCGGTGCACATCTGTTCTGTGCCCGTGCACTTATCATGCACCCAGTGCACATACCCGCTCCTGTGCCCTGTGCACATTTGTACCTGCTGTGCAACCCGGGCAAGTGCTGTGCGCTATTTCGGGTTTCCATGAATGCGGCTCTTGTAGCCGAAAAATGCCCCGAGAGGACCCGCATGAATTCTGTGTTTCATGCCTGGGTCCAGAACATGCTGCTTTGGCTCTGTCTGACACAGCATTCTGCGCTTTCTGATGGAAGTTCCAGAGGCGGGTCCTAATGGCTAGAGCCAACAGGGCAGTGGGTCTGGGATCTCCTTCCAGCAGTGGATCTCACTGTGAGTCTGTTCCCCCTTCAAGTAGTACAGCATCATCTCCAGCCCACCTGCAACTATCCAGGTCACCCTCCCTGTCTCTCGGGCGACGCTCTCTCTCACCTACCAGGAGCGTGGGGCAGCTTCGGTGCCCCCCTCCTAAGGAGCGTTCACCTCCCGCGTGGAAGCGTGCATGCCCCAGGTTCCCTAGGGACAAACAGCCTAGTGGGATCTCAGCCCTCACGGTCCAGATTGGTCGTTTTATGGAGGTGGTGGTGGGACAACAGTCACTCATGATGAGTATGTTGTCGGCCGCCGGCACCATGGCTGCACTGGTTCCCCGGCCGTCTGTTCCAACTGTTGAGCCTGAGCCTGAGCCTGAGCTTGAGCCTGAGGTCATCTCAGACTATGAAGAGGACATCCTCTCTCTGCAGGCATCTAGTGACAATGAGCTTGTGCAGGAGGGACCTTCTTGCAACTCGGTGGACAAGCTGCAACAGGAACCGAAGGTATCTCCAGGACCAGCGTTTGAGGCTTTGGTTGAGCGAGCGGCTCAACGTCTAAGGGTGGAATGGCCCAGAGACAAGGAGCCCCAGGCCTCCTGGTTCTCCTCGGTTAAGCCAGTACAGGACAGGACACTACCCTCTTTCCCCGACTTTGTCAGGGAGATCCAGTCTTCCTGGTCCAACCCAGCGTCAGCACCTAGCACAGTGGCTGGGGCTCTGTTTTTTTCTTCCATGCAGGGAGCGGAAGGTGCCGGCTTGGCTGCCTTCCCCATGGTGGACTTCACCATTGCGGCCCTCATACAGGCACCAGACATTGGACCGGCCAAGGACCTACAATGTCCTAACAGACAGTGTCGGACAAAAGAGATGCACCTCAACTCAGGGAGTGTGGGCAGGGCCTTGGGCCTCAGCCCACATCAATGTCCTGGAACTCAGAGCAGTAGATCTCGCCCTACAGCACTTTCTTCTGGTGGTCCGGAACAACAACGTGCTGGTGCGGTCAGACAACACCATGGTCGTGGCATATATCAACCTCCAGGGCGGCCTGAGATCTCCGAGCCTTCACTGCATGGTGGGTCAGCTGTTACTGT
Organism: Polyodon spathula; assembly: GCF_017654505.1. Taxonomy (NCBI): domain Eukaryota; kingdom Metazoa; phylum Chordata; class Actinopteri; order Acipenseriformes; family Polyodontidae; genus Polyodon; species Polyodon spathula. The sequence continues at coordinate 34,923,866 of NC_054544.1, forward strand.
GGTCGCAGCCACGGCGGGCTTCTCTTTGAGCAGTCCACTTACCGGGCCGACTCAACATTGCCGCAGATATCCTCACCAGAGGAGGTCCCCTGGCCTTGGAATGGCGTCTCCACCCTAGGGTGGTGGAACGCATTTGGGAGTGGTTCGGCAGAGCAGATGTAGATCTCTTCGCCTCGCGGGAGTCTACGTACTGCCCTCTTTGGTTCTCGATGAGAGACCTCGACAATCCCTTTGGAGTCGAAGCCCTGGCCCACGAGTGGCCCGCTTGTCTCCTGTATGCCTTCCCACTGATACCACTGCTCCCCGCCTTCCTAGAGAAGGTCAGGGTAGAGAAAGCTACAGTGCTTCTGGTAGCTCCTCGGTGGCCCCGAAGGACCTGTTTTTCAACCCTGGTCTAACTCCTGCACAGCCAGCCGAGGCAGATGCCCCTGCGAGAGGATCTCCTCTCTCAGGCCCAGGGCGATCTGTGGCACCTGAACCCCCAGCTAATGCAACTATTGGTCTGGCCCCTGAACGGGAATGCCTGTCAGCTCTAGGGCTGTCATCAGTGGTTATTGCCACTACTCAGAGTGCAAGAGCTCCCTCTACCAGGTCACAATACGCGTATAAGTGGCAGCTATTTCAGGACTGGTGTCTGGCCCAGGGCCAGGACCCAGTTACCTGCCCCATGGCAGATATCTTACAGTTTCTCCAAAGATTAGTAGATGACGGTAGGTCCCCTTCCACATTGAAGGTGTACCTGGCAGCCATATCTTCTTGTCACATATGTATAGATGAGTTATCGCCTGGAAACCATTTCCTGGCGTGTCAATTTCTTAAGGGTGCGAGGAGGCTGCGTCCTCCCAGGACATCTAGCCTCCCCTCGTGGAGCCTTGATGTGGTGCTGGAAGCCCTTACAAAGCCCCATTTGAGCCACTCCACACTGGAACTGAAGCTCATGTCCTTAAAGATTACGTTTTTGCTGGCTATTGCTTCAGCAGAATGGGTGAGTGAGCTGCATGCACTTTCAGTGCACCCTTCTTGCACTCGCTTCACTGGAGACGGGTCTAGAGTCTCCATGCGACCAAACTCGGCATTTTTACCGAAAGTAATATCCCTGTTCCACGTCAACAAATCTGTCGAGTTAATGGCATTCCATCCTCCTCCCTTCTCTCCGAGGGGCGGGGCGCTGACGTCAGGGCTATGGAGGCCTGAAGGTAGCTTTTATATTAAGAGCAGCATAATCCTATCACCTGACGGTGATACCCATTAGTTGATGGCTATTTTCGAATTGAAAGAGAACCGGGGTTGCAGCCGCGACCTTATGTTTTATTTATTTTACTTAACGGCTATTTTAAATACATCTTATACGGTCATCAAAGTCTATTATTAACACACCAATGAAGGTTCATTTAAAAGTTCTTATTACCGATATCCTTTATAATCGATGGGTTGTTTTAGTCATATAGTTTACATGTTCGTAGCTCCTATAACAAAAAATAAGACATTAAAGAGAGAAAATGTGTAATTAATTGTTTCCAGGCTGGTCGAGTGAGGTCTCTTTGTGTTATGTTGAAAACATAAACTCTTGTGAGAGTAAACCCTCTAAATGTTCTTCCTCACTTTTTGTGTGTATATATACGTGTACTGATTGTTGTTTCAACTGAATGCTCAGTTTGATTCAGCTTGAGAAATGAGTTGTTACAACTCTTATGTCCTGGTGTGAACATTTTAAATAATAATAATAATAATAATAATAATAATAATAATAATAATAATAATAATAATAATAATAATATGCATAAACATTTTCCACTTTGAAAAATAGCCCTTGATTTAAGTTAAGCCTGGTTTAAGGGACATGACATATTACAATAAATGTACTTTAAGAGTAAAAGGGAACATTTTAAACAGGATAAATTGCATAAAGTATGATAATAGAATAGTTTATTTAATTGCCCGTGCCTTTATTATTACAGCAATAAAAACAGATACATTTTTGTGAGAATCCGTTTTCAAATGGCTTTTCAATAATGTCAGTGCATTTATAGCCTTAGTGATTCTCTGCCACAATGGAGATTAATTGACAGAATCAGAGGCATTCTTCTTCAATGCTTCACCAACTTAGTTACTTTACACAGGCGACAGCCCAGGCAAACAAAATTCCACCTACATTTTCTAATCCTCACTGACATTCATTCTAAAAGGCTCAGACAGCTAAAGCTATTGTGAACTTAAAATATTATGATGTACTGAATTGCTATAAGCACTGTGGGGTGGTCTGATCATCCAAAATACATCACAGAAAAATACAACAAGCAGAGCATGCATAGCTCCGTGAACAGTCAGAAACTAGTACCCAAATGACAAGGGCCAGCACAGGCAATTTGAGGAATTCTATAGGGAATATCCTCCCAGGACCGGTACATATTAGGTCCATTGTCTGAGCATTGAGTTAACACTCATTCAGAATCCATCTTAGAGTTGCATTGCTTAAATGTATACAAATGGGTATGGCTTCATGATATTTATATTGTCTTGGACTAGGTGACTTTAATCAGGGTCCAACAATACAGATGTTCCACATTAACTCACTGTGTTCATTCACTGCATAAACATGAGTACAGATAATACAAGCCACTCACTTTATTGCCAAGGGTGGAAGTATTACTACCGAAAATATTCTCGCCAAGAAACACCATGTCACTAACTTTGGTGTTGATTTCATTACTTTTAGTATATTTAAAGATTCCTATTCGCTTATACAGAGCCCATTGAGCATTTCTTATTATACTTGGTTTCACCTTCAATTATCAATACTTGTTTCAAATTATTGTAACTTTTACACCTTGTTTGGCCATTTAAAAATAACATACATGCTACAAATTTATTGGGATCAGAACATCACTCATTTGTATCCCATGATGCATTGTGTTCCAGTGATTTAAGTCTTTCTTTAATTTATAATAAACCAGACGAACACTGAGATTTGCTAATTAATTTCCACAATTAAGTGTGGGGGGGCTTGGTTGTCAATTGACTTTCACTTACAAACCAGTGTATGCATTATGGCATTCAGAAGATTAAGCAGAACACATTACCAGAGATGTGGATTTAAATGATTTTGACAGCATTCCCCTGGTTGATTAATGGGCATGTCAACAAAAATGACAAAACAAATCAGGACTGTTTTAAAATAAACAAATGGGTGCTCAGAAAAAAGCAGGTTTATCTCCAAGGATAAAGGAGATTCGATTGTGAATGTGCAGGTCCCCGTGATTAGCCCAATTATTTGTTTGCAGAGAATTTGAATAGTTCTACAATAACATCTTTAAACTGCTCTGGGTGCAACACTATTCAAAGCATAGCCATTTCTGCACACTAGAGCCATCTGTATTGACAAGGCAGCGAAGACAAGGTATACTGGACTGTCATTGTCAAAAGCATCAATTCCAAATGAAATTTTTAAACTTTTCCCTTGTCATAGTTCTCTTTTCTGTCAGTGCCTGCATTTCAGTGGACAATGTCATTTTCCACTGAACAAAACTGTTTGATTCTGTGAAGGGAGAACAGTGTTCATGGCTTCTTATTATATAACTGTATTATATTGTGCAGTAAAAAATAACACATTTGCTGGCTTTTTTTTGCCATTGTTGCTGGCTGTCTTATTCAAGGTGCAGAAGGACTGAGCAGGCACAACAGTTCAGATGGTTTCGATGCAGTTTGAACTGTATTTCAATATTCACAGCCAAACAAAATGGGGTTCAGCAGGCAAAGGGAGTTTGAGATCATGGCATAAAGATGGCATAGTACAGTGGTTTGAGCAGCAGAAAGCCTCTGGCTCCACACATGATGTAGAGATGTGTATATACACATGCTGCAGTCTGGTTTAGGGTGTTTTAACTATATATGCATTGTACATACACCTTTCAGCATGCTGTTGGAAGTGTGGCAAGGGGATTGCATGTCTTGTTGTGTAGCATTAAAGGTATACATGTAACATCTAATATGAAATGTAGTGCTTTAATCCCAACCCTTAGCATAAATGCATGTTGTATGTCTGTGCGTATTAGGAGGTGTTAGGATGCTGCTAACAAGAGTTAGACACCTGCAGATGAAAACTGCAGATAGATTGAAAAATTATTATATTGTGGTTTCTGTTATTGTTGTTTATGAAATTACGCTCAGAAAAAAAAAAGTACTTTGAAGAAAGAAATGATTCCTGCGTGTCTTTTAAAAGCCTTTGTCCTCACACTGATGCTTTTCCACAAAGGCCTCTCAATAGGAATCGTCTGTGACCTGGCAGTGGCTTTGAGTAGCCTCCTTTCATCTGAAAGCTAGACCAGCAGCCATGCTATGAACAGGAGCCAAAAGTAGCTATTAATAACAGTTTGAATCCTTTTTGCAGTGCGTCTCAGAGAATCGTTTTCAAGCAGGATTAGAGATTACAAATAAAGCCCTGTAAAGTTTTAGAAAGAAAGCTTAAATCGTGTTTAGATTTTATAATATGTCCAAAGACAACACAAAACACACATTCATGAAAATCATCATCTTTTGCAGGGGATAAAAAAATAAAAATAAATAACCAGTATAATTTGCTAAACGCCAACAGCAAAAATCTGTATTAGATATATAAAATACCATTAGTATTCTCAGGGACCTTAAACACAAATCCAGTGCTAAATGTCTTTATGTAAGTATATACTGTAGGCAAAGAGAATTAGGAATTATTAAGCACAACTGTTTGAGCTGCATTACTTGGGGGCCTAAAGCAAGATTTATTATGACTGCTCTGTGATCCCTAGAGGAGATGAAGAACATGAGTACTGGTTCCCCAACCTCTAAATATATCTGCAACTTGCTACAGACCAAATGGTGCAAAACCTAAGCAATGTCTGCCTTTGTATGAACTATATTGGTCATACTGCTGTAGTTGTGCAAAACACAGTTACCGGGACAATGGAGTCAGAAGGAAGCCAATTTGCTGTTATTTTGCCCTCAACAAAGATGGTGCATTTACACACCACTGTAGAAAAAGTACAGAGGATGAGGATTCCGTCTATACAATTTGATCACAATATTACAAGATATTGCTTATTAATATAATAAAAAATAAACATCATGTTAAGGTCAAATTTCAAGGAGAAGCTTTTAATAATGGAAAAACAGTGATAATGATGTGCATGAGAACAAAAGGTCAATAATCTTACAGAGCTGTTTGGACTCACGTTAATGGCCTTTGGGTAATAATGAAAATGACGTGCTATCTTTCTTTCCAACTCACCTCAAGGTAAGCCTGAGGTAAAGCATTGTTGGGTGCAGTAACAAAGTTAAATAGACCTCTGCCTTTAAGCGAGTGAAGCTTACGCATTCTGAAGATTGTGATGGGATAAGATGCTGTCCTGAAGAGAACCCATAAGGAATAATATTTAAGATAATACTTTATGACAAGTTGTCTTCTCTCTTCCTCATCATCTCATCTAATTGATTTTTTATTTTTTATTTTAGTTTACAGTTTCTCTTCAGAGGTTCTTCCAAGTAATACAGTTTCCCTCAAAAATATCAAGTGTCACGTTACAGCTGCCTTCATCGATACCTGTTATTTATATGGTTTTAGATAGAAAGAATTCAAAGCCATGGGTGTTAATATAGTTTCCATGGATTCCACAAAATTGATGAAAACTGTTATCAAATTTCTCTGAGGACTTAACACATACTTCATGCAAACAAAGTTTGACAAGAGCAGCTTAAAGCCCTTTTAGGTTATTCAGTTTTCAGTCAGAGTAATTCTAGGATTTTGTGTGTGTGTCATTTTTCACCCAGCTCTGTCACTCAGCATCAAATCATGACCTTGCTTAAAGCTTGATACATTCCCAGAAGGGACCATTTGTTCAATGTTGTTTATACTTAGAACATACGATTATAATTAAATATGAAAATTTCCTTTGCTTTTGAAGGCAGGTGAAATAATCCAATCAGATATGTTTTAGTTTTATACCAGCATTGTTAAAATAAAATAAAAAAAGGGCCCAATAATTTGTTAAATAAGCACCTTAGCTGAATTCTTGTCTGTTGATTAAGTGCAGAAATATGCCCCAGGACTACTCAATTCAACTTAGCTTGAGCATCTAATGGTCCTTGTTGGCTTTTCTCCACCCTCCTACCTACTGGATACTTCTCCTTGGCAGAAATGGATTCCCAGTTGCCCACCTCTTACACTCCCTACTCTTTCCAATTACATATGAAACAGATTATGAAAAGCGCATCTAAGTTACTTTAAACAAAGTTACTTTAAACACTTTTGCTGTCGCATTCTAATTGAAATACATATTTGCTGTCCTTTAAATGTACTGTGCCCTGAACTTGCCATGCCAAAATGACGTACTGTATAATCGCAACACTATGTAAGTTGCACCCGTGTGTAAATTACTTCCTCTTTTCCAGGATCCTAAGCTGTCAAGAAAATCTACATATGTATCAATATACAGTCTGCAGAGCCATGAGTCTTAATTAAAATACAACATACGCACCAGTTTAAACATCCTCTTCTATAATGTTAGCATAAGTATTTTTAGTCTGCCTTAGCAACTGATCATTCCTAATCACCATCATCTCAGAGTGGTGTAGTCATAGCAATAATATGTACAGTAAACACAGTTTGCAGTGTATCTGCTCATTATGAATGAGACCTGTCTATATACCACTCTACTGTAGACCACATTCATAATGCATGATTGCTGGCAAGCTTGCACACTGTGCCTTTGTGATTTATCTGACTAGTCATTATTTGTTCACAGGTGCTTTGCCATCTTCAATGAAGATAAAGTAAGATAATTCTGTCCATCAGCAATGATTACTGCATTTCTGATCCAATCTTCAGTAGCATTTTGTTCAACAATGTGGCTGTCAATGGCAAAACTAAGTGCATTCTGTCAAGAGACAGAAATTGCATTCACAGTATATTTAGGAAAGAATCTTCATCCAGAAAACACAGTACACTTGAACACAATATGATCTTTTTTATCTCATGCGATTATGTCTTGCAATACAAATACCAGTATTTTAATGCTTTAATATTATAACATCAAACCTACAAAATAATGTAAACCCATTATTGTTTCATTTACAGGTTCTGCATATAAAGTGGTGTTGCTAGAGTGAAACCAATTGTCAGAAAGCATTTGTAAAAAGCAATATGCACACTACATATACACTACACTAATCCTAACCTTAAATTACCGTCCAAATCTTTAACTAAACCCTACTGTAGTTCCACAGGGGAATACTTTAAATAGCATTCTTTATACAACACATTATATTAAAAGTGTAGCTGTTACCAGGGTATTTAGTACCAGACAAATCAACAACCTGCAAGCCATGGGGTGTTGCTAAAAACAGTAGTTCTAGCACAACACAATAGTACATTTATAAATGATATTAATAGATTATTAGATTTTGTTCACACAAACCTTTGGTCAAGAGTCCTGCAGTAATACAGACAACTTCATATCTTGATATGTTTTACAGTTACATAGAATTACATTGTAAATTCATGTGTAAATGCAGTATAGTTACAAACAATGCTAACAATTGTCAATATTGTTCATTCTTTAATTACGCACGTTATTGCATTCTGTATGTGTTATAGCTGTCTTACTAAAATGTAAATACTATGTAGTTAGATACACAAGAAGTGTTACTCAAAATGCTTTTATGTTTAGTAACCACATGAATATCTATAAGGAGTGCAGAGTTTGCCATATAAACCCTTAAAATGGTCTAAAAAAATGAGATATTGCCAGAGCAAACAATTTGATTGGGATGGATGGGAGAAATAGGGGGAAAAAATGGAAATTATATTGAACATGTAACAATCACTCAAACTGACACATTAAACTTTAAAATATTTAAATTGATCATTACCCAAGTCTGGGAGTTTTAGAGTAAAAAATTGATATTGTTAAGACTTTGTGTGGTTGTTTAAATTCCCCCCCATCTCAATTTAAAATGATTGTGGCCATATGTCATATGACAAATCTACATATAGCAATGCTCGTTAAATACATTCCCATTCCCATTTTAACACAGGTTCATGCTGAAAGTAGATAGCGCAGCAATGCTGCACAGTACAATTTTAGTGTTCTGCTCATGGTACATTAGGTATGGTTAATGTACTGTATGTCATTGTTTTGAATCTTCTGCAGTTTTTATGAAAAGTGACTTCAGTGTATTTGACAGATCTCAGGCAACAGATAAACTGACACATATAAAGGAACAGTAATGAGTGTCATTTGCAATAATTAGTCACTGTTAAATAGGTCTTCAAGGAATGTCTTATGCCATCAATCAAACTGCACTGGAGAAAAGCATGGGCGCACAAATATATATATATATATATATATATATATATATATATATATATATATATATATATATATATATATATATATATATATATATATATATATATACACACACAGTACTGTGCAAAAGTTTTAGGCAGGTGTGAAAAAATGCTGTAAAGTAAGAATGCTTTCAAAAATAGACATGTTAATAGTTTATATTTATCAATTAACTAAATGCAAAGTGAGTGAACAGAAGAAAAATCTAAATCAAATCAATATTTGGTGTGACCACCCTTTGCCTTCAAAACAGCATCAATTCTTCTAGGTACACTTGCACACAGTTTTTGAAGGAACTCGGCAGGTAGGTTGGCCCAAACATCTTGGAGAACTAACCACAGTTCTTCTGTGGATTTAGGCAGCCTCAGTTGCTTCTCTCTCTTCATGTAATCCCAGACTGACTTGATGATGTTGAGATCAGGGCTCTGTGGGGGCCATGCCATCACTTCCAGGACTCCTTGTTCTTCTTTACACTGAAGATAGTTCTTAATGACTTTCGCTGTATGTTTGGGGTCATTGTCATGCTGCAGAATAAATTTGGGGCCAATCAGATGCCTCCCTGATGGTATTGCATGAAGGATAAGAATCTGCCTGTACGTCTCAGCATTGAGGAGACCATTAATTCTGACCAAATCCCCAACTCCATTTGCAGAAATACAGCCCCAAACTTGCAAGGAACCTCCACCATGCTTTATTGTTGCCTGCAGACACTCATTTGTGTACCGCTCTCCAGCCCTTCGGCGAACAAACTGCCTTCTGCTACAGCCAAATATTTCAAATTTTGACTCATCAGTCCAGAGCACCTCCTGCCATTTTTCTGCACCCCTGTTCCTATGTTTTCGTGCATAGTTGAGTCGCTTGGCTTTGTTTCCATGTCGGAGGTATGGCTTTTTGGCAGCAAGTCTTCCATGAAGGCCACTTCTGACCAGACTTCTCCAGACAGTAGATGGGTGTACCAGGGTCCCACTGTTTTCTGCCAATTCTGAGCTGATGGCACTGCTGGACATCTTCCAATTGTGAAGGGAAGTAAGCATGATGTGTCTTTCATCTGCTGCAGTAAGTTTCCTTGGCCAACCACTGCGTCTATGGTCCTCAATGTTTCTCATTTCTTTGTGCTTCTTCAAAAGAGCTTGGACAGCATATCTGGAAACCCCTGTCTGCCTTGAAATTTCTGCCTGGGGGAGACCTTGCTGATGCAGTATAACTACCTTGTGTCTTGTTGCTGTGTTCAGTCTTGCCATGGTGTATGACTTTTGACAGTAAACTGTCTTCAGCAACTTCACCTTGTTAGCTGAGTTTGGCTGTTCCTCATCCAGTTTTATTCTTCCTACACAGCTGTTTCAGTTAATGATTGTGTTTCAACCTACATATTGAATTGATGATCATTAGCACCTGTTTGGTATAATTGTTTAATCATACACCTGACTATATGCCTACAAAATCCCTGACTTTGTGCAAGTGTACCTAGAAGAATCGATGCTGTTTTGAAGGCAAAGGGTGGTCACACCAAATACAGATTTGATTTATATTTTTCTTATGTTCACTCATAAGAACATAAGAACATAAGAAAGTTTACAAACGAGAGCAGGCCATTCGGCCCATCTTGCTTGTTTGGTTGTTAGTAGCTTATTGATCCCAAAATCTCATCAAGCAGCTTCTTGAAGGATCCCAGGGTGTCAGCTTCAACAACATTACTGGGGAGTTGATTCCAGACTCCCACAATTCTCTGTATAAAAAAGTGCCTCCTATTTTCTGTTCTGAATGCCCCTTTTTCTAAACTCCATTTGTGACCCCTGGTCCTTGTTTCTTTTTTCAGGCTGAAAAAGTCCCTTGGGTGAACACTGTCAATACCTTTTAGAATTTTGAATGCTTGAATTAGGTCGCCACGTAGTCTTCTTTGTTCAAGACTGAACAAATTCAATTATTTTAGCCTGTCTGCATATGACATGCCTTTTAAGCCTGGAATAATTCTGGTCGCTCTTCTTTGCACTCTTTCTAGAGCAGCAATATCTTTTTTATAGCGAGGTGACCAGAACTGCACACAATATTCAAGATGAGGTCTTACTAGTGCATTGTACAGTTTTATCATTACTTCCCTTGATTTAAATTCAACACTTTTCACAATGTATCCGAGCATCTTGTTAGCCTTTTTTATAGCTTCCCCACATTGTCTAGATGAAGACATTTCTGAGTCAACAAAAACTCCTAGGTCTTTTTCATAGATTCCTTCTCCAATTTCAGTATCTCCCATATGATATTTATAATGTACATTTTTATTTCCTGCGTGCAGTACTTTACACTTTTCTCTATTAAATGTCATTTGCCATGTGTCTGCCCAGTTCTGAATCTTGTCTAGATCATTTTGAATGACCTTTGCTGCTGCAACAGTGTTTGCCACTCCTCCTATTTTTGTGTCGTCTGCAAATTTAACAAGTTTGCTTACTATACCAGAATCTAAATCATTAATGTAGATTAGGAATAGCAGAGGACCTAATATTGATCCCTGTGGTACACCGCTGGTTACCACACTCCATTCTGAGGTTTTTCCTCTAATCAGTGCTTTCTGTTTTCTACATGTTAACCACTCCCTAATCCATGTACATGTGTTTCCTTGAATCCCAACTGCGTTCAGTTTGAGAATTAATCTTTTGTGCAGGACTTTGTCAAAAGCTTTCTGGAAATCTAAATAAACCATGTCATATGCTTTGCAATTATCCATTATCGATGTTGCATCCTCAAAAAAATCAAACAAGTTAGTTAGACACGATCTCCCTTTTCTAAAACCATGTTGACTGTCTCCCAGGACCCTGTTACCATATAGGTAATTTTCCATTTTGGATCTTATTATAGTTTGCATAAGTCTGCATATAATAGAAGTCAGGCTTACTGGTCTGTAGTTACCTGGTTCAGTTTTGTTTCCCTTTTTGTGGATCGGTATTACGTTTGCAATTTTCCAGTCTGTCGGTACCACCCCTGTGGTACCGACAGACTGCATTTAGTTAATTGATAAATATAATCTATTAACATGTCCATTTTTGAAAGCATTTTTACTTTACAGAATTTTTTCATACCTGCCTAAAACTTTTGAACAGTACTGTATATATATATATATATATATATATATATATATAGAGAGAGAGAGAGAGAGAGAGAGAGAGAGAGAAGAGAGAGAGAGAGAGAGAGAGAGAGAGAGAGAAAATCCTGTCCCAGCACTATTATGATACTCTAAACAGATTAGGTCAATTGAATAGACCCTATAATAACTGATTATTATATTGTTCACAGTCTTCCCACAATGACAGTATTTAATTGAAGCAGTATAATGCCATTCCAGTATATGCCACAAAGAAATAAAAACAAATTATGCTTGAGTTGTGTTCTTGGGTTATATTTTTTATGTTTTTAAACTGGATACCATGGAGCAAAATCAAGTAAAAACATTATTGCTTTTCATTAATAGGGTAGGCAATATATGGGTAAATGTGTAACTTGATTCATTACCATTTGAGATTCTTACATATTGTGAAAAGCCAAACAGTTAGCTTTTCTGACAGGCATTGAGGGCCAGAAACTCTCCCAGGTGAACCAACTATGTATAGCAGGAAGTCATTATGCTTCTGCCATCTTGTTTGAGTCAAGCTTTTGACAACATTACGTTCAACATGTACCAGCTCAGTTACATGGTTTATTGATGGAGAGAAATAATAATAAAAACACTCAACCAGCACCATGAGTTAGCAAAAAGGTTTTTCAAAAGGATTTCTACTTCAGTTATACTTTGCATTTTGATGCTTCCCTTGTTGCCATCATTTATGTTTATTATTCACCCTTTTAAATGAGAAATGATTTGATAAGCACATTACCATCAATTATATGACAAGTGCTAGCTCTGTGCCAATGGTTTTCATTAGATTTCCAAATCTGTATGTTTTGTGATATATTGGATGTTTTCCATTTTTGATATACAAGACAGAGTTGTCGCAAATGCTTTGACTGACAGAATAGCAAGTTGTTGTTAAATTACTTATTCAATTAAAATCAAACACAGAGCAGTAGTGGCACTTAAGTAGCTTATTTTTAATTAAAAAAAGCAAGACCATGAATAACTAAAGACCAAAGCACTTACTAGTACTATATATAACTAAACACATGAAGTGCTCTTGAAGACAACATTCACCCTTGCTTGTACAGCTGGCTTGGAAAACTGTTATTACCTTTCATAGCTATAACTGTCATAACTAAAAAAAAAACTCTGCAACCACAAGTCTCAGGAGGGAAAAGCTAATATGCATTTCAAATGAATATGTCTTTTGCATGTTCTTATGTAATATCAAAGCAATCTACTCTTCTCATATTGATGATTTTTCTGCAACGTGCGTCTATTAACTGCAGATGATTCAAACAGTAATAATGTAATAATACAATTATCTACTTCTAAACTTCTAAATCTTTATTGAGAATTTGAACATATATTATGAACAATAATATAATTTTCAAGTAATACTAATGGCGGCTATAGAAAATGTTTACTTTATGGATCTTCTGGCACCCTTTACAATACTGAGTAGAAAAACAAACAGTAAGAAATAAATAATTTGATAATTCAGTCAGAAAATGAGTAAATTGAATTACTTGCATTAGTTTCTAAATGTTGTATTCAAGTCTACTGGTAGGGTTTTACAAGGAATTATTATTTCATTATATATATTAAACCCCTCAAATGCCATGACCTTCAATTCACTTTCCTCCAGTTAATCTTTTACAGTCTACACTGCCACAAATTGGCAAGGAAAGAATGAAAATAGTTTTTAAAAAATCCCTGGTGTTTATAATGAATGCCAAAGGTGGTCATGTCTATGATATCTAGCAAGTAGACACCAGGGCCATGATTAAAAAAATATACAGCACCTTTGCACATGATGTCTAAGAGGAAAAGGTGGTATTTAATTGTAAATTAAATGGCAATCATCATACTTTATGAGTATCTTTCCCAACTGACACATACCACAAAAATATTTACATGATGTTTGGTCTGGTTTCTAATAGGAATAGTACAGCATTTAATTAGCAATTAGGATGGGAGTCTTCCATCACTATCTAGAACCGTTCCCATTGATATTCTGCACAAGGCTCCATAATTTATTGCCATGCATACTTTGGTCATATTTTTATTAAATCACTTTTTCCTGTCTAACCTCTCCCAAGAGAAGATGAGACAGCTAGGCACATTCGATCTTATATAGACATGGGAGGTAGTACAGCAGCTGCACTTTTGCACTTATTGCATGTTAACAAAAGATGCACTTTTATCATTCTATATGTAATCCCAAAGCAATCTATTGCTTTTGAAAAGCCACAGATTGATTTTCCTGTACTGACCTGTGCATGGGAGTTACAATTACTCTCTTATTGATATATGCAAATTCAAACATTGAAAGTAAAATACAGGTATTGAACAGTTTCAGTATGCAACTTTACATTGGCATTATTCATAATTACAGTATCATCATTTCCTGCTAGATTGAATAAAGTGGGTTCCATTTAACAATGAATACAGTTTTAATTTATCTTGCAGATTGTTTATTGTGTAGCAGGGCTATTAGAAGTTTTCCCTTCGTCAAGTTTTCCTAATTGTTGTTGCATTAATTTTTTTCTGGTATGTGTCAGTGTATACTTACAAACAATAGCCATTATTTTTCAAAGTGTTTCGATTTGTGCATACAGTTATCTGGGAGGTGTGGAGCTAACAAAAAATTAACAGACCACTATTATATTGGAATAACCGCACACTTTACATTTAAAAAGAATATAAGAAACAAATGACATTTTGTACTTTTTCATCAGACCCCAATATCCTGCTGTCACATTATTGTATCCTGGACTCTTCTCACTATAGAAAATCAGACACTTTCTTTTGATTTGTGTAAGACAAGAAATAACTCCTGTAAATGTCATTTTGTGATCCGTCACACTGTTGAGCTCATTATATCATAGGAAGCAGGGGATTTCACCTACAGCAGGTAATAATTCACTAACTACTGTATTAACCCCACTGATGTTACAACCACACTGCCTTTCCAGAATAACTGTACTCCAGACTTCGCAAAGATGTTTCAAAAGACAAATATAAAGCCTCCAAGAATACTAAATTGACTTGAAAAACATCTTCAAATGTGGTTCTGGGAAACAAAACAGGCAAAAAAAATGAAACTGAGCTGTCAAAAAATACTCAGAGGAGCCCAAGGATGTTTGTTTCACTAAAAGACTATAATAAAAACTAATATGAAGTACACTCCCTCAAGCAGCAGTCCGGACCTACTGCCCCTTTCAAGCTTTCAGCTTTGCCTATTTTTATTGTAGCAAGTTAGCAAATGTAATATCTCATAAGAAGACTCACAAGCTGAATTTGAAACCAACAGTGCTATTTAGTTCATAGTAATAAATAACATTACCAAGTTTGCAGCCCTCTTCCCACCTTCAAAGATGCAGACCTGCTATAACATATATATATATAGGAAGTATTCACTCCTCCCCCCCTTGGAAGTTTTCACAGGAAAACAAATCCCTTTTAAATGCATCAAGATTTCAAGTTATAACACAACAAACTGTGAAAACGTCCATGGGTGGGTGAATACTTATTATAGACACTATATATGTGTGTGTGTGCATGTGTGCGTGTGTGTGTGTGTTCATGTGTGTGTGCATGTGTGTGCGTATGAGTATGTAAGAGTAAGAGTACCAGACTAATACCCCTCTAACTTTAAGCTTCCAACACACAGCTTAAATGATTTGTGGAAGGTCCAGGGATTGCATTTGTATCATAGCCTTTGTCTTTGTTAGATCTCGGCTCATTCAGCTGAAAAGCACTGAGAATTCATTACTTGCTCTTGTAATTAGTACATGGAAATTTGTCTTTTTAAATTCTTTATTGTTATTTAGGTTACCTGGTCTGTGTGCTTTGATAAACCAGAAGGCCCATTATTTCTCTTCGCCTCTATGTTCATAAGAACATAAGAACATAAGAACATAAGAAAGTTTACAAACGAGAGGAGGCCATTCGGCCCATCTTGCTCGTTTGGTTGTTAGTAGCTTATTGATCCCAAAATCTCATCAAGCAGCTTCTTGAAGGATCCCAGGGTGTCAGCTTCAACAACATTACTGGGGAGTTGATTCCAGACCCTCACAATTCTCTGTGTAAAAAAGTGTCTCCTATTTTCTGTTCTGAATGCCCCTTTTTCTAAACTCCATTTGTGACCCCTGGTCCTTGTTTCTTTTTTCAGGCTGAAAAAGTCCCTTGGGTCGACACTGTCAATACCTTTTAGAATTTTGAATGCTTGAATTAGGTCGCCACGTAGTCTTCTTTGTTCAAGACTGAACAGATTCAATTCTTTTAGCCTGTCTGCATATGACATACGCTTTTAAACCCAGAATAATTCTGGTCGCTCTTCTTTGCACTCTTTCTAGAGCAGCAATATCTTTTTTATAGCGAGGTGACCAGAACTGAACACAATATTCAAGATGAGGTCTTACTAGTGCATTGTACAGTTTTAACATTACTTCCCTTGATTTAAATTCAACACTTTTCACAATGTATCCGAGCATCTTGTTAGCCTTTTTTATAGCTTCCCCACATTGTCTAGATGAAGACATTTCTGAGTCAACAAAAACTCCTAGGTCTTTTTCATAGATTCCTTCTCCAATTTCAATATCTCCCATATGATATTTATAATGTACATTTTTATTTCCTGCGTGCAGTACCTTACACTTTTCTCTATTAAATGTCATTTGCCATGTGTCTGCCCAGTTCTGAATCTTGTCTAGATCATTTTGAATGACCTTTGCTGCTGCAACAGTGTTTGCCACTCCTCCTACTTTTGTGTCGTCTGCAAATTTAACAAGTTTGCTTACTATACCAGAATCTAAATCATTAATGTAGATTAGGAATAGCAGAGGACCTAATATTGATCCCTGTGGTACACCGCTGGTTACCACACTCCATTCTGAGGTTTTTCCTCTAATCAGTACTTTCTGTTTTCTACATGTTAACCACTCCCTAATCCATGTACATGTGTTTCCTTGAATCCCAACTGCGTTCAGTTTGAGAATTAATCTTTTGTGCGGGACTTTGTCAAAAGCTTTCTGGAAATCTAAATAAACCATGTCATATGCTTTGCAATTATCCATTATCGATGTTGCATCCTCAAAAAAATCAAGCAAGTTAGTTAGGCAAGATCTCCCTTTCCTAAAACCATGTTGACTATCTCCCAGTACCCTGTTACCATATAGGTAATTTTCCATTTTGGATCTTATTATAGTTTCCATAAGTTTGCATATAATAGAAGTCAGGCTTACTGGTCTGTAGTTACCTGGTTCAGTTTTGTTTCCCTTTTTGTGGATCGGTATTACGTTTGCAATTCTCCAGTCTGTCGGTACCACCCCTGTGTCAAGAGACTGCTGCATGATCTTGGTTAGCGGTTTGTAAATTACTTCTTTCATTTCTTTGAGTACTACTGGGAGGATCTCATCCGGCCCAGGGGATTTGTTTATTTTAAGAACTCCTAGTCCCTTTAACACTTCTGCCTCAGTTATGCTAAAGTTATTTAAAACTGGATAGGAACTGGATGACATGTGGGGCATGTTGTCAGTATCTTCCTTTGTAAAAACTTGTGAAAAGTAATCATTTAACATATTTGCTATTTTTTTTTCTTCCTCTACGATTTTGCCATTTGTATCTCTTAAACATTTAATCTCCTCTTTGAATGTTCTCTTGCTGTTGTAATATTGTAATGTTGTAATGTTCATGCAGCTCTCTATTGTAAACCTACTACTAAAAGTTTCAGCATGGTTGGAATATAGTTTTTTTTTTTTAGAAATGTTAGATGTATTTTTGTTTAATTTTCCCCTTGAGGCAAGCAATGCAGTACAATTTTGTGATGGTTAATTGTGAAGGCAGCTTTTATGGGGCTGAGTTATGTTATTCTTTATTGATTGGTGCTGTCGTTAAAACTCCTTGAGGAGCGGCTGTTCTGAAAGGTGATGTATAAGGGTTTGTGCTTGTTTGTTTGTTTGGCGGCTTGGTGGGTTTATTTTGCCGATAAATGGTTCCTATAGCCCAGAAAATGTTTTGCTTTGTTGTCTGGAGCTCTATGCACACAATTGTAACTATCTCTTGAGCAAACATTTTCAGCATTACTTTAAAATGAAGTTAATTGTTTGTTGCTTTAGTTTGCTGTCATAACTGAATACAGAATGAAAAGCAGTCTGATTAGTTATGGATTTTTCTGTCAGACCCTCCATTCAAAAGGCAACATAAAGCCTTGTTCACACAGGAATGAACTCATGGGTTTTGTTCTCAATGCAGACTTGTTTTGTGTTCTCATTCTGTTGTTCCATCCTACAGTTCTCTTCAGATATTGATCCAGCCTCCTATTACCTTCCTTATTAACATCAAGTTAGTTTTAAATTGACCGCTAGGCACACAAAACTGAAAATTGCACATCGAGATGACTAACTGTGATTCCTTAATCAGAATAACCTTAAATTTGCCAGAGAATACATTTTAAGACGCACAAAATAAATGTATTACAATACAGAAGCATTCCTAATTTAAAATGTATACATAAGCAAAGGCCACCAGAATTTTTGACAAGTTCAGTTCAACAATTATTCAAGCTAAAACCTTTGAATAAACAAAAATTGCAGCAGGACTGATCCCAAACCTTTGCATTGTTTTGGTCAATAAAGTGAATTCAGCACTTTTTTATTCCTTATAAAAGTTGATCTATGGTAGTTTTGCACACTACAGTTGTTTTCAGTTCTACTATGCTTTCCCATGGTTATACTATGCATTTGACTTGTGTGATTATTAATATGCTTTACCATACCTTGTTATTCTTTATAATGGTTACCTATGCTTTATTACACTTTGCTATGCTTTTACTGTGGTAAACTTTTATAAGGGACTGTATATAATTACTATAGATTATAGTGGGTGAGGGTTGTGAATGGACAGAATCAGTACTTGGCCAGTTCCATTTTTGTTCAGCTTAGTTATTTGCATTTCCATTTGCTTTTTGGATTTTCATAATCCCTTTTTTTCTTGCAGAAAATGTTTGCCAATCAGTTACCCACAGTATTCCGCAACAGTGCCAGTACTCTGAAGATCCCTGTCCACCTTACACAAGTACAGAGCAGACTGAAGAAAGACAATCCTGATGAATCACAGAAACCTAAAGTCCAGAGAACTTTTGTCTGGGAAGAGGTGAATTTAGGGATTAATGATATCCATAATGCTGAATGTTAAGTAAGAAATAACCCACAACAGAGTGTGCAGTAAGACAATCATTACCACACAGTCTGGGTGCCTTGAATCACCTGGGAATAGTGATAATAATTGTCTTATCGCACACCCTGTCGTGGGTTATTTCGCTTATAAAATGGCTACATTTTTTAATTGAAAATAATTACACAAGCTAACGTTTTTGAGTAAAAAAGAATAAATGTATTATGTATCCTTCCACTGAGAAAAAAATAGTCCCTGATGTCTGTTTCATTGTGACATGGAGTATATATTTTTTCCTTTTTTAATTTGCCAAAAACATTAACTTGAACATTGTCATGATATAGTAATATTTTTCATAATTAAATGGCATTTGATAATTGAAAGGAGATTTCCCACATCTGAGGGAGGATTCACTGAACAGCCAGCCTCTGCACTGGCAATTGATGTCAACATCAAGGGAGGGGCTTCTGAGTGTGAGGCCATGAATGGAGACTGACTTCTTGTGACAGAAATACAATGGACAGGCTGGCCTGACAGTTCTTTCCCTGGATCGGGAAGTCAGTCAGTCTGGAAGAAGGCGAGACTCCGTTGCAAGAACGTATTGACCCAGAAGGGAAACGATGCAGCAGCCTCAGACTGTAAAGGCAGCTGTATTTGTTTACCAACAGGTAATGTGTGACAGCATATAAGGAGGACAGATAATCATAATCTATTCCTTTGCATTGGTTTGTAGTGAGTAAGAACCAGAAGGACAGTAAAAGTGTATCTAAAACAAAAAATTGTGAGTGTTGTGTTTTGTTTGTTTGTAATTGTCTTGTCTTGTACGTTACCAGACAATTAATACAGTTCCAGAGCTGTCGCCAAGGGACAGCACTAAACTGAACAACACTGCACCTTTGTCACAAATATAAACCTGTGTACTGCTGGGGAACTATTGTTTGGTTGCCAGACCTGGAAATACAAAATAAAACATTTCTAAAACTGGATTACAATTATCTCTGTCTGCTTCTTTCACTTTGCCATACTTCTGTATCAGGTTGCACAGTCCTTCCCATCTGCAGCAAGTAAAATAGAATTGCATGTTGAACCAGACCTTGTTTAAAATCTCTACGGCTGTCAGCAGGGAGAGCAGGAGGGGTTTGAATTTTGTTTAAATCTGTTTCTGAAATCGGACGGTGGTGGTGGGATTGATCTTTGCCAGATTTTCTGTAATTCTTATTAAGAGATGAAAACGTTGTTAGATGAACTCTGTTTCAGTTATTATGTTGACATTTCTACCTACAGAAACACTGTCTAAATTGCGATTTAAGGCAGCTCTTAGAACCAGAAAACTTGCAATGCTGTATTAATTTCCTTCACCGTTTCTAACTTACGCATGAAATTGCCTTAGGACGTTGTTCAAGTGAACACAGTTTTACAGTCTAAGCTGAACATAAGAACATAAGAAAGTTTACAAATGAGAGGAGGCCATTCAGCCCATCTTGTCCATTTGATTGTTAGTAGCTCATTGATCCCAGAATCTCATCAGGTAGCTTCTTGAAGGATTACAAGGTGTCAGCTTCAACAACATTACTGGAGAGTTGGTTCCAGACCTTCACAATTCTCTGTGTAAAAAAGTGCCTCCTATTTTCTGTTCTGAATGCCCCTTTATCTAATCTCCATTTGTGACACCTGGTCCTTGTTTGTTTTTTCAGGTCGAAAAAGTCCCTTGGGTCGACATTGTCAATACCTTTAAGAATGTTGAATGCTTGAATAAGATCACTGCTTAGTCTTTTTTGTTTAAGACTGAATAGATTCGATTCTTTAAGCTTGTCTACATAAGATATGCCATTTAAACTCTGATTAATTCTGGTCGCTCTTCCTTCCACGCTTTCTACAGCAGCCATATCCTTTTTGTAGCGAGATGACCAGAACTGAACACAATATTCTAAATGAGGTCTTACTAATGCATTGTAAAGTTTTAACTTTATTTTCCTTGATTTAAATTTAACACTTTTCACTATATATCTGAGCATCTTGTTGATCTTTTTTATAACTTTCCCACATTGTGTAGATGAAGACATTTCTGAGTCAACATAAACTCCTATATTTTTTTCATAAATTCCTTCTTCAATTTCAATATCTCCCATATGATATTTATAATGTGCATCTGTATTGTCTGCGTGCAGTACCTTACACTTTTCTCTATTAAATGTCATTAAAAACATTAATTGCCCATGAAGTTGCATTTTCTAGTGTTCTTTTCAGTTTTGCTCTCCTCAATTTCATCTAGTTGTCTGTTAGAAATATTAAACTGTCTACTTACCGACTCTGTTTTCTGTTTTTTTTTTCCTGAGGAGGTTGAGAAACATTTTGTTCTGCTTCATTCTCATTAATAAATTGTTCAAATGACAATCCTCCTAAAAGGTCAAAATGAACTTGAGGACAGTCACAAATGTTGTATTATTATTATTATTATTATTATTATTATTATTATTATTATTATTATTATTATTATTATTATTTTTGTTAAGGCATAATAATATTAATGGATCAGGTAAGTGAGTTGGTTTATGGTACCCTATAAATGTCCTCTTATGTGATTTTGTTCAGCAAATCACAGCACTTCATTTATCCAAGACATTTTATAAATCCCCTTTATATATTCAATTTCTTTTAAAGTTTTTTTTTTTTTTTTTTTTTTTAAGTATTGATTTATTTTTGGAATTCCAAAGAAATACATTTAAAAATATGCTCAAAATGTGGTAAAAGTGAATAATATGCTCAGTCAAGTATTCTCATTTTCAGAAATAAATTTGGTTATAGCTATTTTATTTATCTTGTAATAACAATATGGATATGTAAAATATTTAGCCTTAATATAGATTACATATGTACATAGGCATTACATTAGTACATAAACTTAAATTAATGTAACTGTTCATTTTTTAATTAGCATGTATAATGTTCACAGCCAGAATTAATTAATTAACTAATTCCATAGAGCATTTGAAGTGTCTTCACTGTAGAGAACAAAGAGAATGGTGGGAGAAAGCATTTAGTAGGGTTTAATAGAAGGGGCTTGGAGGTGAAAAGAAAATGGCTACATCTATTATGAGGTAACAAGAACATGTGGCAACCTTATGCTCTTTTTTATGTATTTATTTATTTATTAGCAGACACCCTTACCCAGGGTGACTTACAATTGTTATAGAATATCACAGTACAAAGTATCACAATACAAAATATCACATCATAAAATATCACATTGCAGAATATCACATTACAGAATATCATATTACAGATAAAAGCAGTTATAAAGTACAATAAAAAAAGTAGCAAATAAGACCAAATTCAGATAACAGCAAAATAAAGAATACAGTAAATAATTACGTTTAAGAGCGAGTTCGACTAAGAGCAGTTAATTTATAGTTAACATGTTTGCTTATAAGAGTATTGCCAAGCTTATAAAAGCCACAGGTTCAAAAGGCTCCTTTAAACTCAGAAGCTGCAAAGCAGATATCAGCAAGCTACTACAGATGTCCATTAGAACTCACCAAGTATCTGGCCAGCAAGATCGCTGTGGCACGATCAGGTGTCATTTCTGCCTCCCCGACCCTTAGGAGCTCCAAACCAATCACCAGCTTAGATCAAAAACTGGGCATAGCCAGGACACTAACCTGTGCTCCCCTGACAGTACACATTTGATATCTTAGTGTTTATTCTGTATACATGTACTGTGTTCGAAACCTGCATCTGCAGGCTTGTCCTCTTCAGTTAATCAGCTAATGCTCTCCAGTTTACCATACTTGGGGTTTAGTTTCTCTTTATTACCTGCCTGCAGAACAACAGAGACTTTTAGGATTATCAACAGAAATAAATGTGTCTTCATCATATCTCACTCTGAGACAGATTGATTCATACTCTGTCACTTAAGTTCCCTGAACACTGTAGAAATCCCTTCATCGAGGACTTCATAAACTCTCTCAAGCTCAGATTCAAATAGAGCATCTCATTTTTCCCCAACTTACTGTTAAAAAGATGTTGTTTACAAAGCCATTAGCTTTTCTCCATTGCCTATAATTCCTATGCATAATACAATCTCCAAGCCACGGTCTGGTTGTGCTGCTTACCATTAGAGATGTTGTATTTCTATTTGGATAGCTTTTCATTTGCAGTTCTAAGTAAGCACTAAAAACAAATCAGACCTGGATTTAACATGGAAGAGGTGCTACTGCATGGACAGTTCCACTACAAATGTACATATCTTTTTTTTATTTATGTATTTTTAAAAAATAAAATAAATGTCATATGGGGAACATTGGTATAATGACATGTATTATTCGGCTAAATTAAAACTATGGTTTCAATGTTATCAATTCTATTTAAAATGAATTACTCAAGCATACAGAACCAGCTGTGTTCTGCTAATGCTATACTGTTTAATTTAATCAAGTCAAACCAGATATTTCTTTCCCTTGTTTCAAATCTCTCCTGCTTCTGACCTGTTGCTCTCCTGCCTCTCTCCTGTCACTCTCCTGTCTCTCTCCTGTCGCTCTCCTGTCACTCTTCTGCCTCTCTCCTGCCTCTCCTGTTGCTCTCCTGTCACTCTCCTGCCCCTCTCCTGCCTCTCCTCTCGCTCTTCTGTAGCTCTCTTGTCGCACTTCTGCCATCTCTCCTGCCTTTCTCCTGTCGCTCTCCATCCTCTCTCCTGTCTCTCCTCTCGCTCTTCTGTCGCTCTCTTGTCGCTCTTCTGCCATCTCTCCTGCCTCTGACCTGTTGCTCTCCTGCCTCTCTCCTGTCACTCTCTTGTCTCTCTCCTGTCGCTCTCCTGTCACTCTTCTGCCCCTCTCCTGCCTCTCCTCTCGCTCTTCTGTAGCTCTCTTGTCGCACTTCTGCCATCTCTCCTGCCTCTCTCCTGTCGCTCTCCATCCTCTCTCCTGTCTCTCCTCTCGCTCTTCTGTCGCTCTCTTGTCGCTCTTCTGCCATCTCTCCTGCCTCTCTCCTGTCGCTCTCCTGCCTCTCTCCTGCCTCTCTTCTGCCTCTCTCCTGTCGCTATGTTATCATGTTTTATGTCATACTCCAGTTAATAAGAAGAATGAAACATTGCTTCCCACTGGAAAACATGGATGTGACCTAGAAGTGTGTCTTGGCAAGTTTTCTTGATTCCAGAAAAACATGATTTTATTAAACATTTTTCCATCTTTACCTGGAATATGACACTAAACAATAAAAGTTACCATGTATATGTTTTAATAGCTTTACCTAGCTTCAATATCTTTAAACCACTCTTCACAGTATCTCATCAAGCTTAGGTACAATGTATTGCTATAGCAATCTTGCACGATACAACAAGAGCAACCATTGCTTCTGGTTACAATCAAATGCTACTGTAAATAAAGTCAGCGGAAAGATGCTATTACCAAGCAAATACTGGTTTCTAAAAGAGATTAAAACCTCACAAAGAGGAAGGCTGCTGCCCAAGTGGATTTGTTTTTGCATTTTCATGTAACCTGGGCTCCTTCCTGGTAAAGCCCCTACTGGAGTGGGCATAATAATGTATTCTTGTAAATATAGTACAGTATAGGTGCTTCCTTTTTTCCATTATATCTAGGGTTTTAGAGCCCGGTTTCCAATGGATTGCCATTTAATTGTGCAAGAGCTATTTCATGCTATATTAGACCTTAAATATTTTGGTTTGGAGCCTGCTTGTACTACTGAACTTAAATTAAAGAAAAAACAACACCCTTAGCTTCCTGCAACATAAGCCGGTGTAACGTGAGCACCTGGCTCTGAGTGTTCGTATTTATTGACAAAACATACAATAACTTTGTAATTGAGATTATTGAACCAGATATATCATTTATTTGCTCAAAAAAACTATTTTTCTTCACCTTAAGACTTTCCGAAAAGCATTTAGTTTGAAGCGTGTAAATGTTTAGTCAAAAAGCATCACACACTAGTAACATCACTAAAATGTAAGAATGATAAAAGGAATTATAACCAGTGTTGCTTGTTTTTCATATATCTTATTAGTATTAGAAGCATGATCACTGATGTCTTCATGTTTTCATTCCAACTGAGCTCACAATTAATTAACTAAACTTTTAATTGAACTAATAATTTGCTTATTCTTACATTTTTACTTGTTTTCAGCTCTTAAACAGTTGCAGATTTCAAGTTAGCTGTAACATTTGATAAGTAAATTATTAGTTCAGTTAAGGGTCTAGTTAAGTAATTGAGAGCTCGGTTGGAATGAAAATCAGAAGACACTTGGGGTCCCAGGACCAGGGTTGGGAAGCCCTGCTCTAGGTACTTCAAAGGAGGAAAACTTGAAATCTCTACACGCTCTAAAAATATATTTTAAAATTTGCCATCCTTTGTTAAATTTTGAGAACAACCAAGGGCTGCCCTTTACTCTGACGAGGTGTCTGTTAGCAACATGTTTTTAGCTTGCTGAATAAGGGCTGTAGTGTTTGCCTTCCTTGCTAGCTGAACCTTTGTGATGATCACATTAGCTCCTAAGAGGACTGTCAGCACAAACAATGGAACTTGTTTCCCACAATCTATATACCTGAAAACAACAGAATGCTAAACCATATTGCAGAGCATTCTGTCTGTCAAAATGAACAAGATCATCTCCTGAAAGTATTTATTATTGTAGGCATTGTCATTTCCAAGTATGATATACATACAATTATATTCTCGTTATTTAATGGTAATAGGTAAGCATACTGTCTGGAGAATTGAACATCTGTGTCTTTATCATAGGCAACATGACTGCCCAAACAAATATGATAGTTAACATTACATTTTGCTTTGTTTTGTTTTCAGTCATAAATTGAAGAGGACTACAGTGCATGCTTTGTTTAAAATACTTGAGTCACAGGTGATTGTCATAAATATTAAAGTTGATGTTTAAAAAGATTAAGTTTGTGGTGATCAAGGAATAGCATCTGTTTTTACCATGCATTAAGGGTTGATTACACAAAGACATACAATTTAATTTGGGTGTGCAGGCATGCGTTTTTCAGGTGTCAGGTATGATTCATAACACCTGTCATTTAAATGTTCTTTTAAAAACTGATTAATTACTGTGACAAGTATAGCGCTATGGGTCCAGGTGTTACCAGCAGGGAAGGGGACTCAGACACAGGGAAGCTGCAGTTTAAGCACTAATATGCATTTTAATAAACAAAAAAATCAATAATCAAAAAACAGAAATCAAAAGGCACAAGGGCCAAAGCAAAAGGTTTAAATAAAATAAAGTTAAATACATTTAAAAAAACCACCGTGGAAATACAATATATGTATATATATATATATTATATATATATATATATTTATATAAATATATTATATAATTATATCTATATATATATATCATAAATCAAATATATCTAGAATATAAACTCATAAAGTATTTCCTGGTTAATTGAAAAAGGGAAGTAATGACGTGTTTTTGGTTTTGTTTTTTTTGTTTTTTTTTTTTGTTGTTGTTACTGTTTTTTAATGTGAAGGCTCTTCCCTATGAATTGAAGAATTCCCATTCTTTTTTATTTCTGTGAAGCCTTTTTGAAATGAGCCAGCACAGTGTACAGATGCTGACAGAGACATCGATCTGCAAATTTTAGATTGTCAGTCTCAGCAAATTCATGAAATGAGAGTTACTGATGTTTTCTGCCTCTGTGATAAAGATATTCAAAATACCCATTGGAAGAATTAAAAGGTGGCAATTTCTCTAAGATCAGTAGAAGTAATCTCATCCGTCTTCTATTGATTGTCTTTTGTAGAGTTGGCTGGGAGATGGGCCCAATTTACAAATTCTTTGACCAGATGCTGGGTAAACAGTTTCAACTTAATATTCGATCGCCTGTGCTACCTACTGCATTGCCAATACAACACAGCAACAGAGAGGAAAAGGTCATAGGTGGTAGCTCATTGGAAATTAAAAGGCTATCTAAAAAAAGAAAATAGTGTGGGGTACTAATGTATAACACCTTAGATTTTCAAAAAACAGAAAAAAAAAATCTTTGAAGAAATGAAGTCTTAATTCTAGGAGCCCATAGTGTAATGAATTATGTATATGTGACCCATCATTACAAATCAGTCATAAGTAACCGTTTTCTGCTCTTTCAAGGTGGACAGACACTAACTGATACCTATTCTAAAGTCTCTATCTTCACTGTCCTTCTTAATTATACAACAGCTCAACCCATTGTGGATTACCAGAAGAATTTAACAAGACAAAATCCTTCCTAGTGTGCTTTAAAAAAATGTCAGAAGATCATCTACTTTGCCAGTCATTTTATTAAGTAAAATGTGAATCAGCCACTTGTTTGGACAGCAGGAATCGATACATGAATTTGAAATGTATAGAGAAATGAAACATATATTCAGATGAAGAATTAAAATTATGTCCTTCCTTTAGGTTATGGAGTTTTGAAACCTCATTAGGAGTAAGGAAAGCACCAGACACAGGCAACTAGTTAATACGTTATAAATTATAAAAGAAAAAAAAAATAAATAAACATTGGCTTTTAGTATAGTGCTAGATTTGACTGCAGTTGTTTTACATGTTATATGATTATTCTGTGAATGCAGAACTGCTGTATAGTTTCTTACTCTTTACATGAACTGAGCAGGTGACAGTGAGATTACAGTTGATTGAAACTGTCAAAGCAGTGTATTGCTTCTGCAGATTGCACTGAGTAGAAGAATATTGCACCCTCTTCACACTACCTAAATAATATGCTTTCAGTGTTTAAAATACATGATTGCAATTCACTTCTTTCACAACTGCACATCTTTACATCATTATGTAATCAATACAGAAAAATACAGACTCTGGTATGCAGTACCTGCCCTTGTACTCACTGTAATGCCTATCATATAGCCAGTGTTGCAGTTACCTCATAGGCTTTACTGTTATTCTTGTTTGAATATAAATATACTTCTATTGAGGTTCATCTTGAAAGGTCATGCCATTATTTTGATAGAAATTTGCTCATCTTCTGAAAATCCCTTTCCACTCCCTTTTCGTTTTTTAATGACGTGCCTTCTGCAAGTAAACACCAGTGCTGTAAAACAATTAGAAAAGGACAGTAATGCACATTTTCTGCACGCAGTTGGTCATTTAAAAATTGGCAGTTGGGACAGATTTTTCAACACGGGGCCTGTATTGATTTTTTTTTGTTAATTTCAGTCTTAATAACATTTCAATATGTAAGATAATGTACTGTGTGTCACTTCCCAACAGCTCAGCACTAATACAACACCTTTTCTGCATACTGAAAAGAATTTGGAGAAAGGTGGCATGCCAAGAGATTTAATTTATATTTAAATACAAAGTACTAGATTCCCTAACAGGTAAGCCATCCAGTGAATAAACAAGTCCTTCATTTATCAGCTGTAATAAAAAAAAGACACCTAATAATAGCATTGTGGAGCACAGACAAATCCCACAAGAATAGCGGGTGAACGGTTAACTGATTGCAAGCTTGCATTGACAAAATGCTGCTGAAACAAATATCTCTTTGCTAAGTAAAGGCAAAGGGGATGTTCCTTGTGCATGATATGCTACAACGACAAGTTTGACCATAGTACTGTACCAGAAGGATTTGTTTGTTAAGATGTTACATTAAGTGTCACTTAATTGTAATAAAACATTATGCAGTTACAATACAATGGCATATTTAATCATACAATTTATATTTAATTACACTGTATTCACTAATGTGGTTTACAGAGTAATAACCATGTAACCACAAGTGGAACAGCTTATTACAGTGCCATTAATTAGAAACCGTAAACTTTATAGGCAAGATTTGTGTTTGTTTTATTTGTACTCCTATCCACAGCCTCCTCCATCAATCACAACACATTTGCTTACAACACAATGAAGACTAAGATTGCGAACCAAGCACTTGTTATATACGTCTTTCAAAGCAGGGTCCACGGTCTCAAATGTCATGTCTTTATATGTATACCTTTGAGGTATGTGAAGGTTTCCTATATTCTGACTTTATTTTATTTTCCAGAATAATAGTTGTATGGTTTGGCAGATGTCTTTAGAAATGAATAACATGAACTGAGTCTACACTACATGCGTGAATATAAAAAAAAGCATTCATGGCAAATGACATAGGTGGCTCACTTAAGCAATCTATCGAACTGCTTTTGTACCATTTCTTTATCAAATTACAAGGTTGTCCTTTATTGTTATCTGGTATGAAGAGGGAACTTTTTGTATTGTGAGTTTGTGAAATAGGTTTATAGATTTGTACTACAGATTTCCTGCCTGAAAACCTTGCAAGCTTTAGATTATATATATATATATATATATATATATATATATATATATATATATATATATATATATATATATATATATATATATATATATATATCCTTATATAACAGTTTTGTTCCTGAAGAGGTACTGTGCAAACTACTGTTCTACATTTTTGCAATTTGTTAGCTATGGCTAGTGTAACTCATTTTTAATTGGGTTTTATCGACTCTGTTAAAATTAGAATTTAATAAAATGTACAAACTGTTCTTTGAGGTGAACTGTTCTGTTAGGTCTGGTGACACCTTCTGAATGCTGAGAGTGCAATTAATGAATCCATATGCTTATAAAATATTACAATATGTGCCAAAAAGAGTCAGTTCAGCTTTTTCTACATCAGTGATTCTCCAGAAGGAAGTCAAGGGAAATCATCTCACTCATGAGCCTGTGTGGGCAGTATTTAATAGAGGTCTGCTGACTGGCTTTGACGTCAGAAACTACAAGTCATGTGAATTATGCTATATACAATGTGTCAAATTTGCAACTTTCTTACTTTTTTGTGAAATAGCATGAGTGATCAGACGGTTTCTGACTATCAAGTAACTGAAATAGTGTGAAGAGACATGCTTTTTGACAGATCCCCAGGATGCAAAATAGTTGCAAGAAAATGGTAAGGCTAACATTTGTGCCCCCACCACCCCCCAGCAAAAAAAAAAAAAAATACTTTTGGAAAAAAATGTATCTAGCGCTGCCTCAATATAAAGATGTACTATATATTGACTCATAGTAATTGCTCTATAGTAGCTATTTTATAAACCTTATTTTTAGTAAGAAAGTGCATTCCTTACAACAGCAGAAAGAAAGACAGAAGTAAACAGTTATCTGCTGAGGTCAATTTAAGGTCATGCGTGAGTGGAAAACCTTGCAGTTTTCATTTTCCGTCAAATTCTAGAATTTGTGAATTTGATAATGGTCTTACAAAAATGTTTAATTACGAAACTTTAATAGAAGATGTCACTGATGTTTTTTAAGATGGATAGGATAGTGTTGACACAAGCTTGTATAATGCACATTACTGAGCATGCTTGGGTTACATTTCCAGTACTATCAAAAACATAGTGTACAGTAACCCCATCTCTTATGAAGATTTAACATTTAGCTAAATATTTATTTGGACAGTAAATCTGGAGTTTGTGCTTTGTGCGATTTGATTGACTCTTGTAATGCTAAAATGTCCATATTCCCCGATTAGCATTACAAGGGCCAATCAAAGCGCGTGAAAGCACAAAGTGGTTTGATTTGCAAACAAACTCCAGATTTAGCTGGCCAGTTAAATATTTAACTAAATGTTAAATCTTGATAAGAGAGTTAAGATTTAGTTAAACATTTAGCTAAATATTAAATCTTTATATATATATATATATATGTCCATGGGTGGGTGAATACTTACTATAGGCACTATATATATGAATAAACCCATAAGAATATATTTTTAAATAAGACAAATAATCAAATCATGACTGTAAAAATAACGTAGACATTTTATTGCATCTGTCAGAAGTAAAGCAACAGCCAATTAAGGCAGACAGTTCAGTATTGAGTTCACTCAAGTCATTTTCAAAGTCTAAAAGTTTCATTTATCTCTTGACGATTATATATATATATATATATATATATATATATATTAGTATATATATCCCACCACCCACACACAATGGTCCACAGTGCCACATCATATATATTATATATATATATATATATATATATACTATATATATATATATCTATTATACACACACACACACACACACACACACACACACACACACACACACACATTGTGGATATCAGAGAGGCTACAGACATCTTATAACTCACATATCAATCAATAAACATAACTGAGAAATAAACTAAAATCCTATACACATCATGAGCCGAAGAACAGAGAACGTGGTTTGAAAATCCCTTTATAAGTTATTCAGAAATTCTTTAAACATCACAGAGAGTAACAGATGCAGATCCTGGTAGCCTGCTGAAGCAGGACAAGCAAAGAAACACTTTCCAACTGACATCTTAACAGATGCCCTAGCTGTTAAACACAATGAATAATTATTAAAGACAACACTGCAGCAGGCTGTGGGCTAATTACATCCAGTTTCTTATACATAACACATGGGGTTATCCTCCATAATCCAATTCTATCTTCAGGCAGAAAACATTGTTGAACATTTAGGATACAATATGTAAAGATTAAAAAAGAAGAAAAAAAATATACATATCTTTTCATTCCAGTTATGCATCTGGAATTAAAATAACTGATTCATTTGCTGATTAGCCCACAATAATAACAAACAGAATACAATGTTATCTTTGTATGTCTAGCATATGGAATTCATATTGTTGTGTTGCTCCAGTGGTACTTGAGACTCACTTTATCTAGTTCAGCCCCAACAAAACATCCTCCAGCATCTGATTTTCCTATAAACTGCAGACTTTATTATTTTTTAATCAGAAACGCTACCTGATTCACATAATAAGATTTGTGATCTCAATAGTCTTTATCCTAGATACTTAAACTGAACTTGAATTTAATAGTGCATTGACTGGAAATCAGTGGCATGATAACTACGTGGTACTGGGCCTTCAGGTTCAGAATCAGAGCAACACCAAAGGGAGCATGTCCTTTTCAAGTTCAGACTGTTCATATGCTGCTAATATGTTTAAGCTTTATGATGTGGATACATGTCTAGAGACATGTTATGCTCCTGTCTTTTATAAATTAAATAGCCATGAATTCGAAATGTATTTTCATTGAAATAACCAAACCTGAATGCAATCCAAAAACATACATCAGTTAAAACACACACACCAAATATTAATAATGTTTTTGCATTCGTGCACAATTATACCAATTATAAGTCGTCGTCCCCCCCCCCGGATAAGGGTGTCTGCTAAGTAATAAGTAATAATACCAAGTGCTTTACATTGGTGTAATAGAAAAAGTGATTCTTGTAAGTGGATTTTTGTAGAGTTGATTTACAATGAATTGATGGTGTGCCGGTGAGAAGGATATTTCATTGCATACAGTATATTGCCAAACAAATTGTCTCATCTACATTTTCCATGCTTGACTTGTTCTTTTTCTATGTGACCTGCTATAACTTGCGCCATTCATACGTAATAGTGACTCTATTGTGGTTGCTTGCCTTTACTGACAGAAGGTCGTCTGCCAGAAGTTCCTCATACTTTACCACTTGGGAATGGAGACCACACCACCCAGTTATTCAAAAAGACTTTGAGTTTAAACATCTGTCATTTAATTTATTAAGCTTCTTTTAGTATTTCAAAATAATCTTTAAAGTGGCATTATAATAAAACAACCCAAATCCACAGATCAGCACGATGTGTTGTTATTTGGTGTAACTGCTAACAGTTTAAATGCAAATGCTCAGTCTTCAGAACACAGGATGCAAAAGTCTTTAGGGTCACACATGAGTTTAAGGATACATGTATAAGTGTCTATACACATGTTTTTGAATCTGTTGATGGTTCCTTTTGTTTCAAGAGAGAGAATATAGATTTGAGGTGTTTTCAATAAAAAAAATAAAATAAATAAACATTGAGTGTTGTTCTGATCTGTCATGCAGTTTCTCGTAGATATTTATTATTCACTTATGGCAACAAACAGAACTCCAAGGCTTGTATAAGCAATTGCATGGCATCATTAATCACCAGCAATCAGCTGCAGCTCCACAGACTATAACTAAACTTGCCACCAGCTTAGATTGCATTGAAGATTTTGTCTGGAGTAAGCAAGATCGAAAGATTCAGCAACTCAAATGTAATGGGTTTTTCTCAGTGATATTTCACATGGGTAAGGCTGATACAGGTCATGGATGCTTATAAGATGTAAGTGATCCAGTGGAGCTCCCATGCCTGAGAATGAAATAGAACGCAGATCCAAATTCTATTTCCCTTACCGTCATATTTAATCTTGGTGTAGACACAGTTACATTTTGTGTTTGTCAGTAACCAAAGGATGAAGCCTTATTTCTGAAGCTAAGTCAAGGTCATTCGTGTGTTTTGGCAGAGCAGAATGAACAGTATGTGTCCACAGTTTCGGTTGCAGGTCGAACTTAAGTACAAATCAATTGTTATCCATTAAAACATGTAAGCATTTATTGGGGTCTATTATAAGGATCTATACAGCCTATATTCTTATAGCTCTGCATTATTCCTGTTGGTGTTTACCTCAGACATGATGTAATACCCAACGTATAAACTTTTGTAAATACAGTGAAAATAGAGACCCACAATATAATAACATCTATCGATGTTAGATGTGTATCGATGATAGTTTTCAGGCTTCAGTAAAATATAGTGCCTACAATACCCTGTCACGTAATAACACATAGCTAATAATGTCTTCAGTAAAATATATATATATAATATATCTATATTATATATATATATATATATATATATATATATATATATATATATATATATATAGAATTACAACTATTATAATAGGGCTGTTTCATAGGTATTAAGGGGGCATTATTAACATCTGCCACTGTTTAATCTAGACAGTACAGCTTTTCATCATGTCCATCCTGTTGATCTTTAGAAATATAAATCAGTGCATTGTGGCTGAAATAATCTTTTTTTTTCTGTTTGAGCCTCAAGCTTTTATATTTGGGCCTTATTGTCATATTAGTTTAATGTCACTTTGGATGGCACCAAAGGATTGCTTTGATAACTGGCAAACTGATCCATTGTGTGGTCAAAAGTAATAGCTGTGTGTCAGTACCACAGGTCATAAAGCAGCTGCAGAACACATTGCGCTGCTGACATCCCTGAACAAAAGAGACAGATGAACACGCAAGGCAGAAAATATGTCTGAAGGCACACATGTTTCTATTAGGAATCATTCAACCAGTGGATGCTTTTACATGATCATATGGCCAATCATATTATTTACAGTACATGCTTTCCCTCCACTGATTTAGCTCTGGTGTTAGCTATAGCAACTACTGAAGAACCTTGGTTTAGCAGACATATGTTCCTACTTCCCTGTG
This sequence comes from Polyodon spathula, assembly GCF_017654505.1. Lineage (NCBI taxonomy): Eukaryota > Metazoa > Chordata > Actinopteri > Acipenseriformes > Polyodontidae > Polyodon > Polyodon spathula. Next base: position 34,957,880 of record NC_054544.1, read on the forward strand.
GGGTGAAAAAACAAATCTTTGTCACGACTAGGATTCATTATTAGCAAGGGTTCACGTAACTTATCATTAGGTTCTCATGTCAATACCAGCAGAAATGGTTTGGCACACACCAAAATTAGGGGTCATCATCCAAGTCGCTGTCTAGCCCCACTTCCTGCCCAATAATTGGGATGGCAGTGTCAGAGACCCCAATAATAGTTTATGAATGTTTAAGCAGGAGTCTGGATTGCTGGTTAGTAGAATTTAACAATTCTCTACTTATTTCAATAGCCTAGGACCATATTCCCTGCTTGGGGATTCAAAAGCAAAAGCCCAAACACTTACTCACTTTATTAGTGTTGTTGAATATGTTAGCTTGACGGCACAACAGTATTTTAGCTTGATGGCACAACAGTATTTATATAAGGATATAACTAAGGGCCAAAAATATTTTACATAAAATGCTAAAGAAAATTAATTCCTTTTAACTTACATTTAAATGTAACAGCTTTGAAACATCAACATCTCCTCTCACCCTGGCTCATCTTCTCTGAATGAACAGTTTACTAAAGATCCCTGCTGCCATTAATTGTTTCAAGTGCCCATTAAAAGAAATATATTGATGTTATGAACTGGAGTGGTTCCACCTATCTCTCTCCATTTAAAAAAAAAAATAAAGAACAGTCAATGATAGCGCTAGCAGGGAGGGACTGTAGTTAAATCGGAACCCTCCAGTCTTAAGTGAAATATGGGGACTGGTATTTAATTATGATCACCTCAGTTACCTGCAGATTGTTGACAGAGGCCAGAGACCCTGAGACTCAAAAGAAAACCCAGGGGTTAGGCAGGTATGGATCACCTTGCAAGCATGAGTACCCTCACTGCCTTTATGAAAAATGCATTGCTGTTAAAAATTTTAATGACGTTACGCCTTGCATCTTAAAAACAATATGGAACATTTTTGTTATTGGTGTGCATGCGTACCTGCGTACCATTTATGTGAACCCCTGATAATTAGTGTGTATAACATTGATATTGAAAATTTCAAGTAAAGACTAAAAAAGAATACTTATGAAACCAGCAGTATGCCACTGCTGGTTTCTTTGCTGCAGAAAAGCCTGGTTAATTATTTCAATCCTGCCAGTGCTAGTTTCAATATAACACAAAAGATAGGTATATTTTATGTCTGTTGTATTCTATATTGTACATATTCCACATAAACACACTATAAATAACATACAGTATAAATAATTTGAATTATTCAGAAATGCATGTTTTTAAGATAATATAACTAGACAAGTATTAAAAGCAACATATTACTGAATACAGAAAGCACTGTGTAATGAATGTACTGTAAATGCACAACAGACACATACAAACATTAGAAAGTGGAGACAAAATAACATAAGTTTACATTATAAAAGATGTAAAGAAAATAGTCTAATTCAAGATAAATACTGGACACCTACTGAATAGGATTTGGTACTCATGGCACCTTTTGAAGGAGGGTTTGGAGTTTAGAAAACAATTAAAACCTTGAGATATTGCGTGAGAAAGCAATAACTTTTAGAATTATGTTTCTCTGCATCCTGATTTATAGGAAAAACCTAATATGATTCATAGTATTTATTCTTCCACAGAATGTGTCTGAATTGAATACATATTGGACAAACTATCAGGTAGCTAACATTACGGCCTAATTTTGATCACAGGGCATAGCTGGGGTGCTAAGTGGGTGCAAGTTTTGTACATTAAAAATATAACTGCATTAACAAAACAAGCAACACAAAAAATGTCAAAATAACCCAGTGTGTGTCTCTTACATGTTCACAGGCATGTCTGCAACACAGCTTTTGATATGCCCTGTGTGAAGACCCGCTTGATAAACCGGTGTGAACTTTGTTTGAAAACTCTTTATTCAGGAAAGCCATATGAGCTAATTTAGCTCGTTTTCATAGACGACCTGGCAAAAGCAAAACTGTGTACCTTGTGCCCAGATTTCAACCACTCAGCAGGACCATGCTCAGTTGTTGCCCTGGACTACCTCAGCATGCTACAATATGTTGACAATATGCACTTTACCAAAGTCCTTCTCTACAAGTCATCTAATGTTATTGAATGTTTCTTATTGTAGGTATTGCATTATTAATTTTATTTATGTGGTAGTCCACATTCAGCAATACAGGCAGAAGATATCTATGAAATTAAGTTGGTTATTTCATCCCTGAAATGATATCGAGTGGGTAGAGAGTATAACAGTCATTATGTCTAGGTCAATGTACACAGTAAGCCACACCCCAATTCTGTGTTCCCTAATTAAAGGCACACTCCATCACCAGCAGAGCATACACAAATTTAGATGTGATGGTATCCATTTATTGACGCTTATGATGTTGTATGAAATACTGTTCTTGTATAAAGTAACTCTTTCTAGTAAACTGAAGCTTCTGGCATTTATGACTTCATGCAAGAGCTTGACATTTATAAAGCTATATGTTAGTAGACTGTATCTTCAAAACATTGAGGCATCTGTTACTCATTACAAATATAAAATATGGAATGTCTAATTTCTTCAGAATCCTGCTTTGAGAAATGTGATTATGTATTGCATTTCGGGTGCCATAAAGGTTTTTATTTCTATTCCACTATGAATATCATAATACAAGCCATTATCTGCCCCAAGCATAACAATGCCATGTGTCTCGTCATTGTGAAACTTTAGACAAACTCTGCTTGAATTCCTCCAGTAATACTTTTTGACAGCAGCACACTACTAATCACTTCAATATTTTAATGCACTGTCTAAATATGTGTTTAAAATAGATAGCTTTGAATGTTTTGATTCAATATAGGGAAATATGCATTGGTCATACTAGTTCCTCAGTTTGAATGCATTTTTTTCTAGTACCTACAAAGAAGACACAAAGCACATCTCTTGTCTAGGCCAAGGCTCTATGGTGCCCAAACTGTCTTCAATCTGGAATGATTAAACAAAAATGTACATATATTATAAATAATGTAACAATTATTCTTTTCATTAAACATTTCATTCATTATGCCAACATATGGAGCATGGCTAGTCCATTGGGAACCTATTAAAAAAAATCTTAATTTGAAATATGAATCATGTGCCTATGTATTATTTATTGGATGAACTATTTTTATTTGGCAATGTGCCTAATGTTTCTGCCTTTGGGGATATAGTGGAAGCAGGTGTATGTACTGTAGGTACAAATGCCATCAAATTTTGCATATATCTTGAGACCAAATGTCTAATTATGATGAAACTTCTTCTTCTTCTTTAGCACCTTATTGGTAATATGAGAGTAGTGGTGTAATAAAGACTGTGTCTGTTGGGCACACTTATATTTTCACATCATAGCACAAGTTATTGAGAGAATCAGAAAATGTTTATATTCAATGTTGAAAATTACATAATTTTATACATTATTTTTATAGTTTGGGGTATATTGTTGCACAATATGCTATACAGTATTTTTTAAGGCTACTGATGATAGTTCAATCTGAAGAAGAAGTAAGAGTATATGCCATAGTTTATATCAATGTGTACGTATACATGTAAAGAGAACAGGCAAATCATTTCTTTCCATTAACATGTTCATCAGCATTATACTACAGCAAGATCTGAAAGTAAATTCATGAATATAATTTAACATGTAACACCATAACTTGGGATTTCTATTCCATGCTTTCCTTGCAATTTTAGAAGCAGATTAACTATTAATATGAAATAATGTTTAAAACTGCAAGGGTTTCAAAAGCACCTCAGACTCCAAACACATTATACATGGGCTAATTATTAAATGCTTTTTACCATATTTGACAGAGGAAATAAAAATCCTCTGGCACTTGGATATATTCTGGCAATATATGATGTCCTATTTCCAACATTTTGTAAGGGGGAGAAATATTATAAGTGGAACTCTCAGCTTAAGACTGGTCTTTTTTCTCATTAAAGCCTTCATAGCTTCTCTCCATCACAATGAAATAATAGTAAAATATTGTACTCCTTAAGTATTTACATCATCTTACATCTTACATCTCATGTGTGAACACTCGAAAAATGAAATGGCGACCCTGGGCCGGGTGAAATGTAGACCAGCCTTTTTATGCGGCTTAAAGTACCAATGTCGCGTCAGGGCTGGCATATCTGCATGTGTGAACCCAACACAGGCCCTGGGCCGGCCTTAACACGTCAGTGCGGTGACATACCTCAAACCACTCCTCTACTAGGTCGAGCGTAGTAGATCAAAACAATGTCGGTTTTAAGGGGTAGCAGCTGGGACAATGCAGAAATGAACTCTTAGAGGTCCATTTATTCAGTGCTTGTCAGGCGCATCAGGTCCATTTTATTTTCACAAGCACTGTTTTAAATATTTTTTCTCCAGAGTAAAGCAGGTTTAAAAGGTATTGAATCACAAAAGGACAGTCCTGCATCTCCAGCCAAGCCCCACCCCTTGTTCGCTGTATTTTTCACATACCTCTTTATAGACATAGATATTCTCCTGATCACTCGTTTTATCACCAAACTCCTCAATAATGCGATCCAAGTCATTATTTTATTACTATAACATCTCAAAAACCTTTGCAAATGTCTGTGATATTCTCTGAGCACTGGATGCAGAAGCAGCTATCTTCTTTATGTCCGTGTTATCTCTGTGGTGAAAACCTGCAAGGTTGTCTGAAAACTCAGAAATACTGAACAGCAGGCCAGAGATGAACCCAACATGGATCTTGGATTTTATGGAACCTACGGCGATCTCCAGCCCAGAAAATAGCAATGGGGTAAAGCACTAAATACACCGACACTTTTGACGATGATGATGCTGGGTTAGTCATGAATGGTAAGTATTTCTTCATCGTACAGCTTTCATTAAAACAATAAAATTCTCTCTCTCTCTCTCTCTCTCTCTCTCTCTCTCTCTCTCTCTCTCTCTCTCTCTCTCTCTCTCTCTCTGTGTGTGTGTGTGTGTGTATATGTGTATATATATATATATATATATATATATATATATATATATATATATATATATATATACACACACACACACACACGCACACACACACACACACATTTCAGATTGTAGCTAAGATTGTAAATCTCAATATTGATAAATAACGTATACGACGTTGCATATTAGGTCACATTTAATATAATAATCTGTATTGATCTGTAGTGACTAATGTAATGTACACATCCTTGTCTGCTACATTTACACATGATCGCTTTTTTTCCACAGTAACTGACTGCACTGTCAACACATGCCTTTATCGTATCTTATGCAGTAAGTACAGTACCAACAGTGTTGCAAAAAATAAGACTGCCATATTTACGTCTGCAAATTTCCCAGCTCAATCTCTTATGTTGACTTCCAGAAATGCTGTGTTTATGTCACTGTTTACATTCCCGACAAGCACTTTGCAACAATTTAGGCTGCCTTTTCAGTCACATACGTGAACGCACTTACTAGGCCCCCTAAAACCTCAACTGTGAACGAAAATTTTGAGGTGGCCCAGAGACGGCCCAAGGCCAACTCAGTAAGTGTGAATTAAATTGCATTTTTGTAGCGTATCTGAAAATAACAGATAGCAGCAAAAAAGAACACAGAAAGATAATCGTGTATTTGTGTCTATTTATTTTTGTCTGTTTGTTAATACTGTGATATTGTGACATTGGGTGATTTTTTAAAATTTTTATTCTAGAATAAATGACATTTTAAAAGACAAAATCATGTATGGCATGCGATTTCCTTACAATATCCACTCTGGCAGGCTCATAATAAATGTGTCGGAGCACTCATCTGAGAAATGAGACTCAAATAGGGATCTTCACATCAGGAAGAATCCCTACTCTGATGTTTAATCAGTCACATAATAAACATCTGAAATCCCAAGGATGTGGTAATCAACATTCAAAGACAACTGGGTTTTCAATTAAGACTAGCTGTGGAAATCAAATGTCAGTCTTGTTTTTCTATAACACCTTCATCAACAGTATTAGCTTTTTTTTTTTCATGAAGTCAGTGCATTCAAATGCTTAATATATTCTGCATAAACAATTGGAAATGTCTGGTCCTGGACTGTGGGAGTTTATTGTTATAATTACCTGCAGAAAGAAACCTTATCATGACAGGATATAAAATGCCATGGGATGATCACTTGTCCTTTGAATAACCTTTTTTTTACATGCTAGTATATGATTAATTTATGGTATGTTAGGGAGACGTCCTACTGTTTGATGAGCTCAGTTGACTCAGTTTCCTGAATTCAGAAGGTCTGAATGTATACTCAAGTTGCTGTTATGATGATTTTACACAAAATATTCATTATTATACTCTATGATCCATAACTTCAAAATGCTCAATCTGAATTTTAAGGTTAAAAGAAAGAAATTCAAGTAAATAAAGTTCCGGCTCTTGGTCAGTACACTGAATAAACGTTTGTTTATTTCACTTAGTTTATCAAAAGTTACTTAATAATTGTGACTAGATATGCCTAAATTTATTCATTTCAATAATTTAATACATAAAACAAGACATTTCTTCTTTTCATTTTATACATGTAGTATTTGTTTTTCAATATTCTACTCATTTTTCCCAGTGTGAAGATTAACTTCTGAGACCCATGCTCCACATGGGTTGATGTTTACTTTATAAGTGTCCCCCATGCAACTTTTAAGTTAAGTTTTTTCTCGCCTTAAAAACAATTAAGCATATAGCTACCTCTTTACAGTAACATACAGCTGCAAGGGAGGTATTATTGATAATGTGGATCATCCTACAAACAGATTTTCAAATGAGCTTAGTTAGTCAACCACCTTATTACTGTACAAAACAAAACAAAACAAAAAATATTGATGACTAAAAATAATTCAGATATCTTATATCAAGGTACAATAAGTCACTGGTAATACTATTGTCATATTGTACTAAAAAGTAATGTCATACTGTACTAAAAGATAAGAATAGAATAGAATGATTAAAATATAAATAATCCCAGCATATTTTATTATAAAACTAGACCACCTAATTAAGTGTCCATTGTACATGATGTAATGTAGCATACTTTAGGGTTAAAGAAAGAATAAAGCTGGATCAGATATAATAAATAGGAAATCAGGACCACAATGTCAAAATATAAAAATAGCAAATTAATCCTGCTGGAGGTTATGTCACAGTGGGTTACAATAGCATGCCACTGTTACCAGCCTTACATTTCAAGGACAGGCAAATAGCTACCCTGAGGCTTATGCAGCAATATATAGTGACTGTAATCGATGTACCCTGGTGGGTTCAACATTTTGAGATGTGTTTTCATTCTGATAGAATAGGCTAAAGTCACATAGGTGAACAACCTATTTTAAACAGAATAATCAATGGCACAGCAAAGAAATGCGCTGCAAAATGGAATTGGCATTAGATGTCTATAAAGAAATGTCTAGTGATGTACAATGCATTCAGACAAAGAACAAGGAATAGGGAGAACAAGTTCACGGAAAGTATCTCTAAATATATCAAATGTACTGTATTTACGTGTTTGCATTATAACTACACAAACATACAGCATGCGACAGTATGTGACATTCTGCCCCCACCACGGCCATAAATTAAAACCTACAGCCTTCGGTAACATGAGCCAGTAGTATGTAATGTATGCACATGTAATAATGTAAGTGATATATTCAGAGCGATGAACAGATGCCTTCCTATACTCTTAATACGGTATCTTGTGCTAAAGAATGTCCTTTTCAAGTTTCATAATAATTACATGCAGGTGCCTATACACTCGCATTAACAATTGGTTTCACAAAACTAGATCAGCACTAATCTTGAACAACCTGATATGACCTATCGTCTAATTGAGGTCTGTCTGGGATTGCTTGTGTGGTGACAACAGACCAGGAAGTAGAGGTAGGATGAGTGATGAAGTGCTGCTGTTCAGATTTATTAAACAAATCTTTAAACAAAACAAAACACAGTAACAAAACAAAACACTGACAAAACAAACGGCACGGTGGCCAAAATAAATACATAAATAAAACACTGACCTAAACAAGTATCGTGTGGTTCCTTCCCACACTAGTAGCAATTGTTTATTATTATTTATTTTAGTTTCTCCTGACCCTCACTCCTCTTCTCTCCTCACCGAACACCCATCCCCAAGTGAGAAAGTTGTGACTTAAATACAGCTGTGCCGGGACTCAATTGCTGATCATTCAATCTGGCCCCGACACAGTCTGCAGGTGAACAAATTGTGACATCCCCGTGGCCACATGCCAACATACATTTTAAATCACCGGTGCTACATAACCCACACTGTATACAATACAGCAAAATACACCCAGGGGTGTGAAACCAGCCGATAGTTTGTTAAATAACCCATGTCATTGTTTTTAACCCACATCATATTTCAGTGCAAAATAATTTAGAACTTTTGCTTTCACATTTTTGCTGAACGGACTTTATCTTAACCCCTGTGTAATGTAATGAATTATTATTATTATTATTATTATTATTATTATTATTATTATTATTATTATTAATATTATTATTATTATTATAATAATAATAATATAATAATAATAATAATAATAATAATAATAATAATAATAATAATAATCACCAACAAAGGAAGAGATCATTCAAGCCATCAAATCGTTAATAAATGGAAAACTCCTGGCAAGGACAACTTGAATGCAGAATTGTTCAGGGTAAATCCTGAGTTAGCAACATCTAGCCTGGCCCCCATATTTACATCCATCTGGGAAAGGGAAAAAGTGCCAGATGACTGGAATAGTGGGGTTATAGTAAAGAGACCAAAGAAAGGAGCACACAGCGATTGTCATAATTGGTATGGTATCACTTTATCTGTGCAAGCAAAGTATTGTGTAAGGTCACAGTCCAGCATCTATCAGTTGATAGTATTCTCAGAAAAGAGCAAGCCAGTTTTTGGAAAGAGCATGGATGCATAGATCAGATCTTCACTCTATGTAATATAATAGAATAGTGGTCAGAATGGCAACGGCAGATCTACATAAACTTTATAGAATTTGAGAAGGCTTTTGTCAGTATTCACAGGACCAGCCTATGGCGTATTCTGTCTGCATGTGGAATCCCTCTCCATATAAAAAACATCATCAAAAGCTTCTACTCCAACTTTACATGCAGTGTTGATCACAGCGAGCTCAGTTTTGAAGACAAAACAGGAGTGCATCAGGGGTATATCATGTCTGCAATGGTAGAACCAGCCAGGACATCCGGAACAGAATCAATAAAGCCAGGAACACCTTCAGGAGCTTAAATACAGTTTGGAAATCATCAAAATACGACACCAAAACTAAACTCAAGATTTATCAGAGCTGCGTACTTTCAGCACTACTTTGTGGTGCAGAATGCTGGAGAGTGACAAAGTATAACATGTCCAAACTGTCTTCATTCCACACAACCTGCCTCAGAAAGATTATCCATACCTTTTGGCCCAGAACAATCTCAAACCAAGATCTACTCACACAGTGCAGCCAAGAAGATATGAGCACCATCGTTCCCATCATTCCGGTGTTAGTGATGGATTGGCCATGTGCTTCGGATGGAAACTGATTCCATAATGATAACAGCAGTAAGGTGGACACCTGGGCCCTGTTCCTCGAAGCTGGCTAACTGAGTTAGCCGGATAACTCTCAGGATAACTTGTCAGAAGTCTGGCTTTTTCCGTTCCTCAAAACAAGCTTAGTCTAGCCAAGTCTAGCCAACGAAGTTACCATAGCAAAGTTAGCCGGATCTGTGTATAAAAACTTGTACTTCTACCCAATGAAAGCATTTGACACACCCCTCTAAAATGACAACGCCCTTCCTTAGAGATCCCATAGATCAAGGAGCAATTTTAACTCGATTAGCTTTTCGTAGGGAAAGAGTATTGCAAGATCGTCAAGATCCTTTGCATCATTCAGATGTTTTGTATTTGAGTGCTATAGATTCGGTATCATTTACCTAATAAATCTACATGAGCCGTTCATTGCCCATATCACCCCGCTGCGCTTTTTTGCTAGTGGTGCATTCCATACTCAGTTGGCGATGCTGAAAATATCACCCAAAAGAGATTTCTTAATGTGTTCATCACATTTCCGGGACACACAAGGGGAAACGTCATCAAAGAGGGCTTCTATGCAGTCGCAGGTAATTTACTAGGTTATATGCAATTTATTGAATAGATTATTGTTTATGAAGTAGGCTACATTATTATATAGAGTTCCCTAAAGTCATTGGTGCTGTGGACTGCAGTCAGATCCCCATCAAGACACCCTCAGGACCAAATGAGGTGGATTTTGTCAACAGGAAATCCTTTCACAGTATTAATGTACAAGTACTTATGACGTTATCACTTACATGAAATTAAAAATGAGCTACAATTCAGGAACTGATGCATAATCCAACATTTTAATGACAATTCTACAATGCCAGTGCTAGACAGTAGGTGTCAGACTTCAAATAATACTGTACATCATCCATGACTTGACCTCAATTATTCTCAGATGATCTGTGACAGCTCCTGTGACATCACTGTTGCATGTATGGTGCTCCACAAATTAAAAATAAATAAATAAATAAATAAAAACTTACGCATTTAGGTTATTTGCAATTTTTTTCCATGCTTCCTCTCTGGACTTTGCAGCATCAGCAGTGTTGCATTTAGTTGTGATAATGCGTTTATATTCCTCAAAACTTTCCATTATAATCTCTTGCTCAGTCAGGCTGAAAAAAAAGTTGCTCTCTCTTTCACGTCATCTTTCGTGAAGATCACTGTTTCAGTGCTCTGCGATTCTTCCTTTGAGGTAGCACGAGCTCTCTCAATTATCCAGATTTCTTTAGTCGGAATCAAGTTAACGAGATACTTTTAGCCTGTATTTGCCATTGAGGAACGGAGATAGCCTGACTTCAATTATCAGGTTAATCAAATCTGGTTAACCTCCGATTAGTCTGAATTAGTTAAACCAGCTACAAGGAACATGGCCCTGAAGGCAAGCAAAAACGAGGTCGCCCGAAAACAACATGGTGAAGAGCTGTGGAAGCTGAGTTGAAAGCTGTGGAACCATTGAAAGTCTTGCCAGAAAGAGACAGGAGTGGAGTAGCTTCGTCGCTGCCCTAAAAGTCAGAG